>NC_080478.1:3635620-3883120 GCF_030265055.1 Doryrhamphus excisus
GGTCTCCCATCCAAGTACTAACCAGGCCCACCCCTGCTTAGCTTCCGAGATCGGACGAGATCGGGCGTTTTCAGGGTACTATGGCCGTAAGCTGCCAGGGCAACTGAAAAGATCCTATTTGAAGAAGACGCAGGCCAAACTAGACTCCAGCAAAAAGTGTCAAACAGCGCCCTCTGCTGTCAGACAAGAGCAGAAACCATAAAAAGCTTACAGCACCTGGTATTCCCAGGCGGTCTCCCATCCAAGTACTAACCAGGCCCGCCCCTGCTTAGCTTCCGAGATGGGACGAGATCGGGCGTTTTCAGGGTAGTATGGCCGTAAGCTGCCACATCAACTGAAAAGATCCTATTTGAAGGCGACGCAGGCCAAACTAGACTCCAGCAAAAAGTGTCAAACAGCGCCCTCTGCTGTCAGGCAAGAGCAGAAACCATAAAAAGCTTACAGCACCTGGTATTCCCAGGCGGTCTCCCATCCAAGTACTAACCAGGCCCACCCCTGCTTAGCTTCCGAGATCGGACGAGATCGGGCGAGATCGGGCGTTTTCAGGGTAGTATGGCCGTAAGCTGCCAGGGCAACTGAAAAGATCCTATTTGAAGAAGACGCAGGCCAAACTAGACTCCAGCAAAAAGTGTCAAACAGCGCCCTCTGCTGTCAGGCAAGAGCAGAAACCATGAAAAGCTTACAGCACCTGGTATTCCCAGGCGGTCTCCCATCCAAGTACTAACCAGGCCCGCCCCTGCTTAGCTTCCGAGATCGGACGAGATCAGGCATTTTCAGGGTGGTATGGCCGTAAGCTGCCAGGACAACTGAAAAGATCTTATTTGAAGGCGACGCAGGACAAACTAGACTCCAGCAAAAAGTGTCAAACAGCGCCCTCTGCTGTCAGGCAAGAGCAGAAACCATAAAAAGCTTACAGCACCTGGTAATCCCAGGCGGTCTCCCATCCAAGTACTAACCAGGACCGCCCCTGCTTAGCTTCCGAGATCGGGCGTTTTCAGGGTAGTATGGCCGTAAGCTGCGAGGGCAACTGAAAAGATCCTATTTGAAGGCGACGCAGGCCAAACTAGACTCCAGCAAAAAGTGTCAAACAGCGCCCTCTGCTGTCAGGCAAGAGCAGAAACCATAAAAAGCTTACAGCACCTGGTATTCCCAGGCGGTCTCCCATCCAAGTACTAACCAGGCCCGCCCCTGCTTAGCTTCCGAGATCAGACGAGATCGGGCGTTTTCAGGGTAGTATGGCCGTAAGCTGCCACATCAACTGAAAAGATCCTATTTGAAGGCGACGCAGGCCAAACTAGACTCCAGCAAAAAGTGTCAAACAGCGCCCTCTGCTGTCAGGCAAGAGCAGAAACCATAAAAAGCTTACAGCACCTGGTATTCCCAGGCGGTCTCCCATCCAAGTACTAACCAGGCCCTCCCCTGCTTAGCTTCCGAGATCAGTCGTTTTCAGGGTAGTGTGGCCGTAAGCTGCCAGGGCAACTGTACAGATCCTATTTGAAGGCGACGCAGGCCAAACTAGACTCCAGCAAAAAGTGTCAAACAGCGCCCTCTGCTGTCAGGCAAGAGCAGAAACCATAAAAGGCTTACAGCACCTGGTTTTCCCAGGCGGTCTCCCATCCAAGTACAAACCAGGCCCACCCCTGCATAGCTTCCGAGATCGGACGAGATCGGGCGAGATCGGGCGTTTTCAGGGTAGTATGGCCGTAAGCTGCCAGGGCAACTGAAAAGATCCTATTTGAAGAAGACGCAGGCCAAACTTGACTCCAGCAAAAAGTGTCAAACAGCGCCCTCTGCTGTCAGGCAAGAGCAGAAACCATAAAAAGCTTACAGCACCTGGTATTCCCAGGCGGTCTCCCATCCAAGTACTAACCAGGCCCTCCCCTGCTTAGCTTCCGAGATCAGGCGTTTTCAGGGTAGTGTGGCCGTAAGCTGCCAGGGCAACTGAAAAGATCCTATTTGAAGGCGACGCAGGCCAAACGAGACTCCAGCAAAAAGTGTCAAACAGCGCCCTCTGCTGTCAGGCAAGAGCAGAAACCATAAAAAGCTTACAGCACCTGGTATTCCCAGGCGGTCTCCCATTCAAGTACTAACCAGGCCCGCCCCTGCTTAGCTTCCGAGATCGGGCGTTTTCAGGGTAGTACGGCCAAAAGCTGCCAAGGCAACTGAAAAGATCCTATTTGAAGGCGACGCAGGACAAACTAGACTCCAGCAAAACATGTCAAACAGCGCCCTCTGCTGTCAGGCAAGAGCAGAAACCATGAAAAGCTTACAGCACCTGGTATTCCCAGGCGGTCTCCCATCCAAGTACTAACCAGGCCCGCCCCTGCTTAGCTTCCGAGATCGGACGAGATCGGGCGTTTTCAGGGTAGTATGGCCGTAAGCTGCCAGGTCAACTGAAAAGATCCTATTTGAAGGTGACGCAGGCCAAACTAGACTACAGCAAAAAGTGTCAAACAGCGCCCTCTGCTGTCAGGCAAGAGCAGAAACCATAAAAAGCTTACAGCACCTGGTATTCACAGGCGGTCTCGCATCCAAGTACTAACCAGGCCCGGCCCTGCTTAGCTTCCGAGATCGTACGAGATCGGGCGTTTTCAGGGTAGTATGGCCTAAGCTGCCAGGTCAACTGAAAAGATCCTATTTGACGGTGACGCAGGCCAAACTAGACTACAGCAAAAAGTGTCAAACAGCGCCCTCTGCTGTCAGGCAAGAGCAGAAACCATAAAAGGCTTGCAGCACCTGGTATTCCCAGGCGGTCTCCCATCCAAGTACTAACCAGGCCCACCCCTGCTTAGCTTCCGAGATCGGACGAGATCGGGCGTTTTCAGGGTAGTATGGCCATAAGCTGCCAGGTCAACTGAAAAGATCCTATTTGAAGAAGACGCAGGCCAAACTAGACTCCAGCAAAAAGTGTCAAACAGCGCCCTCTGCTGTCAGGCAAGAGCAGAAACCATAAAAAGCTTACAGCACCTGGTAATCCCAGGCGGTCTCCCATCCAAGTACTAACCAGGCCCGCCCCTGCTTAGCTTCCGAGATCGGACGAGATCGGGCGTTTTCAGGGTAGTATGGCCCTAAGCTGCCACATCAACTGAAAAGATCCTATTTGAAGGCGACGCAGGCCAAACTAGACTCCAGCAAAAAGTGTCAAACAGCGCCCTCTGCTGTCAGGCAAGAGCAGAAACCATAAAAAGCTTACAGCACCTGGTATTCCCAGGCGGTCTCCCATCCAAGTACTAACCAGGCCCGCCCCTGCTTAGCTTCCGAGATCGGACGAGATCGGGCGTTTTCAAGGTAGTATGGCCGTAAGCTGCCGGGACAACTGAAAAGATCTTATTTGAAGGCGACGCAGGCCAAACTAGATCCAGCAAAAAGTGTCAAACAGCGCCCTCTGCTGTCAGGCTAGAGCAGAAACCATAAAAAGCTTACAGCACCTGGTATTCCCAGGCGGTCTCCCATCCAAGTACTAACCAGGCCCGCCACTGCTTATCTTCCGAGATCGGACGAGATCGGGCGTTTTCAGGGTAGTATGGCCATAAGCTGCAAGGTCAACTGAAAAGATCCTATTTGAAGAAGACGCAGGCCAAACTAGACTCCAGCAAAAAGTGTCAAACAGCGCCCTCTGCTGTCAGGCAAGAGCAGAAACCATAAAAAGCTTACAGCACCTGGTAATCCCAGGCGGTCTCCCATCCAAGTACTAACCAGGCCCGCCCCTGCTTAGCTTCCGAGATCGGACGAGATCGGGCGTTTTCAGGGTAGTATGGCCGTAAGCTGCAAGGGCAACTGAAAAGATCCTATTTGAAGGCGACGCAGGCCAAACTAGACTCCAGCAAAAAGTGTCAAACAGCGCCCTCTGCTGTCAGGCAAGAGCAGAAACCAGGGGTGTGGAGCCGGAGCCGGAGCCGGAGCCGGAGCCACTCGGAGCCACACGATTTGCCCGGAGCCGGAGCCGGAGCCGGAGCCACTCTGACTTTGTGGCTCCTGTGGCTCCGACCTCCGAAACTCGAATCATTCCATTCCGCCTTACGCAAGTTCACCGACGGACTTGTGAGCATGGTGGTAAAGGACTCCTTGCCGCTCTCCTTCTTCTCGTCCTCGGCCGGCTTCGGTGCCATCGCCGGGTCCATCGCGAGGCAGCTGCACGTCAGCCTGGACAGGAACGCCGTTCGCGAGATGGTGATCAATCGGGCTCGGCAACTGGAGTCTGGCCTCATCAGCATCATGAGGAACAAACCTGTGTACTTGAAGATGGACGGAGCAACCCGGCTTGGCTCCAGTTACCTGGCTATCAACGCCCAGTTTTTTCACGACGGGAAGCCGACAATCAAGACACTAGCTGTCACGGACTGTGCCGGCAAGCACACTGCGAAGGAAACGCTGGAGCTGCTCAAGAAAGCGCTGGAGAGGTACGAGCTCAACAAAGATCAAGTGCTTGCTGTGGTCACGGACAATGCCAGGGCGATGGTGAAAACCGTAGAGCTATTGAACCAGAGTGATGAAGAGAGGAGCAGTGAATTGCTAGAGGAGGGAAGTGCGGATGATCAGGGAGATCAAGAAGAGGACGAGGTTGGTGATGACGAAACACTCCGCGACCTGATTGTGGATCACTTCGACACGTCCACAGGCTCGCGCCCAGCAGCTGGCGCAAACACCAATGTCCACATGACGCGATGTGGTGTTCACACCCTACAGCTGGCTGTACGCGACGGATTGAAGCAACGAGGTGCACATGCGGTGTTGGAGCATGCCCGAAGCGTCGTGAAGAAGCTCAGGGCGCCGAACATGGTGGCATCTCTGAAAAAGAAAGGTCATCTGCTCCCGATCATCGACGTGCCAACAAGGTGGGGCAGCAGCTACGCCATGGTGAACCGCCTGCTGGAACTCCGGGAGGTGGTGCAAGATTATGCTGCTGTCGCGCCGGACTTGCACCTGTCGGACGAAAAATGGCAGCGAATCCAACAACTTGCTGACGTCCTCAAGGACCCATACATCGTGACCATTCGGTTACAGAGCAGTGAGCTCACACCAGGGACGTTTCTCAAAGAGTGGCTGAAGCTGCGGGACGGACTGGAGAAGAACGGGGGCATCGGCGCCGCTATCGCCTCCTCCATGCGAGGGCGGGAAGAGACACTGCTCGAGTCGGATGCCGTGTTGGCTGCCGTCTTCGCCGACGCCCGGTACAGGATCCTACTAGGCGAGAGACTGCAACGTGCCGAAGATGCCTTCATCAAGATCGCTCACAGGGTTCATCACATAGAGAACTCTGGAGCTTCTACTGCAGCAGAGCATCAGCTGAGCAGCGCGAGCTCCGAGCAAGAAGACGACCCATTTGAACAGGAGTTGGACCGGCTCGAACGCGGGCGTCATGCAGTGATGCAAACACCCTCTTCGGTGACGGATGCAGTGCATGAGATGAAGAATCTCGGACGACTGAAGGGAAAAGACGTCTGGAGCATCATCGGCAAGTACCCAGCGGCCGTTCAGACGACCAGCCTCGCCCTGGCCGCTCTACCCACGACACAAGTGTCAGTCGAACGGCTGTTCTCGGCCATGAAACTTCTGCTAACGGACCTTAGATCCCGGATGAAGGAAGACATCGTGGAGGCAATGCTCCTCATACGTTCCAATGAGTAAAACGCGAGTGCTTGCAGTGAGAGATGCATGATGTGAAAAGTTCTGAGTTGCTGTGAAAGCCAATGACTCACTTTTACGTCTTTCCCATGTTTTAGCGATTTTGGGCAACATGGTTCCATTTTTCTGTAAAGATGTGTTGGTTAATACAAAATACATTCGATGAGAAAAGAAAAGGCTGTTTTTGCTTGCTCAAAACCGTTAAAATGCGCTATAAGTTACTCTTTAACTTGGTGAAAAATAGACCTAGCCGGAGCCGGAGCCGGAGCCGGAGCCACAAGGAGCCACACCATTTTGCCCGGAGCCGGAGCCGGAGCCGGAGCCACAAAAATTGATGTGGCTCCACACCCCTGGCAGAAACCATAAAAAGCTTACAGCACCTGCTATTCCCAGGCGGTCTCCCATCCAAGTACTAACCAGGCCCGCCCATGCTTAGCTTCCGAGATCTGACGAGATCGGGCTTTTTCAGGGTAGTATGGCCGTAAGCTGCCAGGGCAACTGAAAAGGTCCTATTTGAAGGCGACGCAGGCCAAACTAGACTCCAGAAAAAAGTGGCAAACAGCGCCCTCTGCTGTCAGGCAAGAGCAGAAACCATAAAAAGCTTACAGCACCTGGTATTCCCAGGCGGTCTCCCATCCAAGTACTAACCAGGCCCGCCCCTGCTTAGCTTCCGAGATCGGACGAGATCGGGCGTTTTCAGGGTAGTATGGCCATAAGCTGCCAGGACAACTGAAAAGATCTTATTTGAAGGCGACCCAGGCCAAACTAGATCCAGCAAAAAGTGTCAAACAGCGCCCTCTGCTGTCAGGCTAGAGCAGAAACCATAAAAAGCTTACAGCACCTGGTATTCCCAGGCGGTCTCCCATCCAAGTACTAACCAGGCCCGCCCCTGCTTAGCTTCCGAGATCGGACGAGAGCGGGCGTTTTCAGGGTAGTATGGCCGTAAGCTGCCAGGTCAACTGAAAAGATCCTATTTGAAGGTGACGCAGGCCAAACTAGACTACAGCAAAAAGTGTCAAACAGCGCCCTCTGCTGTCAGGCAAGAGCAGAAACCATAAAAAGCTTACAGCACCGGGTATTCACAGGCGGTCTCCCATCCAAGTACTAACCAGGCCCGCCCCTGCTTAGCTTCCGAGATCGGGCGTTTTCAGGGTAGTATGGCCGTAAGCTGCAAGGGCAACTGAAAAGATCCTATTTGAAGGCGACGCAGGCCAAACTAGACTCCAGCAAAAAGTGTCAAACAGCGCCCTCTGCTGTCAGGCAAGAGCAGAAACCATAAAAAGCTTACAGCACCTGGTATTCCAAGGCGGTCTCCCATCCAAGTACTAACCAGGCCCGCCCCTGCTTAGCTTCCGAGATCGGACGAGATCGGGCGTTTTCAGGGTAGTATGGCCGTAAGCTGCCACATCAACTGAAAAGATCCTATTTGAAGGCGACGCAGGCCAAACTAGACTCCAGCAAAAAGTGTCAAACAGCGCCCTCTGCTGTCAGGCTAGAGCAGAACCATAAAAAGCTTACAGCACCTGGTATTCCCAGGCGGTCTCCCATCCAAGTACTAACCAGGCCCTCCCCTGCTTAGCTTCCGAGATCAGTCGTTTTCAGGGTAGTGTGGCCGTAAGCTGCCAGGGCAACTGTACAGATCCTATTTGAAGGCGACGCAGGCCAAACTAGACTCCAGCAAAAAGTGTCAAACAGCGCCCTCTGCTGTCAGGCAAGAGCAGAAACCATAAAAGGCTTACAGCACCTGGTATTCCCAGGCGGTCTCCCATCCAAGTACAAACCAGGCCCACCCCTGCTTAGCTTCCGAGATCGGACGAGATCGGGCGAGATCGGGCGTTTTCAGGGTAGTATGGCCGTAAGCTGCCAGGGCAACTGAAAAGATCCTATTTGAAGAAGACGCAGGCCAAACTTGACTCCAGCAAAAAGTGTCAAACAGCGCCCTCTGCTGTCAGGCAAGAGCAGAAACCATAAAAAGCTTACAGCACCTGGTATTCCCAGGCGGTCTCCCATCCAAGTACTAACCAGGCCCTCCCCTGCTTAGCTTCCGAGATCAGGCGTTTTCAGGGTAGTGTGGCCGTAAGCTGCCAGGGCAACTGTAAAGATCCTATTTGAAGGCGACGCAGGCCAAACTAGACTCCAGCAAAAAGTGTCAAACAGCGCCCTCTGCTGTCAGGCAAGAGCAGAAACCATAAAAGGCTTACAGCACCTGGTATTCCCAGGCAGTCTCCTATCCAAGTACTAACCAGGCCCACCCCTGCTTAGCTTCCGAGATCGGACGAGATCGGGCGTTTTCAGGGTAGTATGGCCGTAAGCTGCCAGGGCAACTGAAAAGATCCTATTTGAAGAAGACGCAGGCCAAACTAGACTCCAGCAAAAAGTGTCAAACAGCGCCCTCTGCTGTCAGGCAAGAGCAGAAACCATAAAAAGCTTACAGCACCTGGTATTCCCAGGCGGTCTCCCATCCAAGTACTAACCAGGCCCGCCCCCGCTTAGCTTCCGAGATCGGACGAGATCGGGCGTTTTCAGGGTAGTATGGCCGTAAGCTGCCACATCAACTGAAAAGATCCTATTTGAAGGCGACGCAGGCCAAACTAGACTCCAGCAAAAAGTGTCAAACAGCGCCCTCTGCTGTCAGGCAAGAGCAGAAACCATAAAAAGCTTACAGCACCTGGTATTCCCAGGCGGTCTCCCATCCAAGTACTAACCAGGCCCGCCCCTGCTTCGCTTCCGAGATCGGACGAGATCGGGCGTTTTCAGGGTAGTATGGCCGTAAGCTGCCAGGACAACTGAAAAGATCTTATTTGAAGGCGACGCAGGCCAAACTAGATCCAGCAAAAAGTGTCAAACAGCGCCCTCTGCTGTCAGGCTAGAGCAGAAACCATAAAAAGCTTACAGCACCTGGTATTCCCAGGCGGTCTCCCATCCAAGTACTAACCAGGCCCGCCCCTGCTTAGCTTCCGAGATCGGACGAGATCGGGCGTTTTCAGGGTAGTATGGCCATAAGCTGCCAGGTCAACTGAAAAGATCCTATTTGAAGAAGACGCAGGCCAAACTAGACTCCAGCAAAAAGTGTCAAACAGCGCCCTCTGCTGTCAGGCAAGAGCAGAAACCATAAAAAGCTTACAGCACCTGGTAATCCCAGGCGGTCTCCCATCCAAGTACTAACCAGGCCCGCCCCTGCTTAGCTTCCGAGATCGGACGAGATCGGGCGTTTTCAGGGTAGTATGGCCGTAAGCTGCAAGGGCAACTGAAAAGATCCTATTTGAAGGCGACGCAGGCCAAACTAGACTCCAGCAAAAAGTGTCAAACAGCGCCCTCTGCTGTCAGGCAAGAGCAGAAACCATAAAAAGCTTACAGCACCTGGTATTCCCAGGCGGTCTCCCATCCAAGTACTAACCAGGCCCGCCCCTGCTTAGCTTCCGAGATCGGACGAGATCGGGCGTTTTCAGGGTAGTATGGCCGTAAGCTGCCGGGACAACTGAAAAGATCTTATTTGAAGGCGACGCAGGCCAAACTAGATCCAGCAAAAAGTGTCAAACAGCGCCCTCTGCTGTCAGGCTAGAGCAGAAACCATAAAAAGCTTACAGCACCTGGTATTCCCAGGCGGTCTCCCATCCAAGTACTAACCAGGCCCGCCACTGCTTATCTTCCGAGATCGGACGAGATCGGGCGTTTTCAGGGTAGTATGGCCATAAGCTGCAAGGTCAACTGAAAAGATCCTATTTGAAGAAGACGCAGGCCAAACTAGACTCCAGCAAAAAGTGTCAAACAGCGCCCTCTGCTGTCAGGCAAGAGCAGAAACCATAAAAAGCTTACAGCACCTGGTATTCCCAGGCGGTCTCCCATCCAAGTACTAACCAGGCCCTCCCCTGCTTAGCTTCCGAAATCAGGCGTTTTCAGGGGAGTATGGCCGTAAGCTGCCAGGACAACTGAAAAGATCTTATTTGAAGGCGACGCAGGCCAAACTAGATCCAGCAAAAAGTGTCAAAAAGCGCCCTCTGCTGTCAGGCAAGAGCAGAAACCATAAAAGGCTTACAGCACCTGGTATTCCCAGGCGGTCTCCCATCCAAGTACTAACCAGGCCCACCCCTGCTTAGCTTCCGAGATCGGACGAGATCGGGCGTTTTCAGGGTAGTATGGCCGTAAGCTGCCAGGGCAACTGAAAAGATCCTATTTGAAGAAGACGCAGGCCAAACTAGACTCCAGCAAAAAGTGTCAAACAGCGCCCTCTGCTGTCAGGCAAGAGCAGAAACCATGAAAAGCTTACAGCACCTGGTATTCCCAGGCGGTCTCCCATCCAAGTACTAACCAGGCCCGCCCCTGCTTAGCTTCCGAGATCGGACGAGATCGGGCGTTTTCAGGGTAGTATGGCCGTAAGCTGCCCGGACAACTGAAAAGATCCTATTTGAAGGCGACGCAGGCCAAACTAGACTCCAGCAAAAAGTGTCAAACAGCGCCCTCTGCTGTCAGGCAAGAGCAGAAACCATAAAAAGCTTACAGCACCTGGTAATCCCAGGCGGTCTCCCATCCAAGTACTAACCAGGACCACCCCTGCTTAGCTTCCGAGATCGGACGAGATCGGGCGTTTTCAGGGTAGTATGGCCGTAAGCTGCAAGGGCAACTGAAAAGATCCTATTTGAAGGCGACGCAGGCCAAACTAGACTCCAGCAAAAAGTGTCAAACAGCGCCCTCTGCTGTCAGGCAAGAGCAGAAACCATAAAAAGCTTACAGCACCTGGTATTCCCAGGCGGTCTCCCATTCAAGTACTAACCAGGCCCGCCCCTGCTTAGCTTCCGAGATCGGGCGTTTTCAGGGTAGTATGGCCAAAAGCTGCCAAGGCAACTGAAAAGATCCTATTTGAAGGCGACGCAGGACAAACTAGACTCCAGCAAAACATGTCAAACAGCGCCCTCTGCTGTCAGGCAAGAGCAGAAACCATGAAAAGCTTACAGCACCTGTTATTCCCAGGCGGTCTCCCATCCAAGTACTAACCAGGCCCGCCCCTGCTTAGCTTCCGAGATCGGACGAGATCGGGCGTTTTCAGGGTAGTATGGCAGTAAGCTGCCAGGTCAACTGAAAAGATCCTATTTGAAGGTGACGCAGGCCAAACTAGACTACAGCAAAAAGTGTCAAACAGCGCCCTCTGCTGTCAGGCAAGAGCAGAAACCATAAAAAGCTTACAGCACCTGGTATTCACAGGCGGTCTCGCATCCAAGTACTAACCAGGCCCGGCCCTGCTTAGCTTCCGAGATCGTACGAGATCGGGCGTTTTCAGGGTAGTATGGCCTAAGCTGCCAGGTCAACTGAAAAGATCCTATTTGACGGTGACGCAGGCCAAACTAGACTACAGCAAAAAGTGTCAAACAGCGCCCTCTGCTGTCAGGCAAGAGCAGAAACCATAAAAGGAATTACCAAAGAATTACCAAAATTAGAAAAAAATCAGGTGACAACCCTGGACTTACCCATTTCACTAACAGATCTTTATGATGCTCTACAGGAAATGCCAAATAACAAGGCACCAGGACCGGACGGGTTTCCTGCCGAATTTTATAAAACATTCTGGTCACTGCTAGCCCCAGTTTTTTTTAAAATGGTTCAGGAAATAAAAGAAAATGCACGCCTACCCCCATATATGAATTCTGCTACAATCAGTCTTTTGCTAAAATCAGAAAAGGACCCAACATTACCTTCCAGTTATCGTCCAATTTCCCTTATTAATGCGGATCTTAAAATAATATGCAAAGTATTAGCTAGAAGACTGGAAAAAGTTACTCCTCATATAATACATCCCGATCAATCAGGATTTATCAAGGGGAGACACTCAGTTAGCAATGTACGCCGCTTAACTAATCTGATTGATCACTCTATCATCCATAATTTGGAAACCACAATCGTCTCACTAGACGCTGAAAAGGCATTCGACAGAGTTAACTGGAAATTTCTCTTTGCAACCCTACAGAAATTTGGCTTTGGCGAGTCATTTAGAACGTGGATCCAAATATTATATAGCATCCCAAAGGCCTCCGTTCGAACCAATAATCTGATCTCTCCAGAATTCACTTTACAAAGAGGTACTAGGCAAGGTTGTCCACTCTCCCCCTCATTGTTTGCTATCTTCATTGAACCTCTTGCAGCTGCTATTCGACAACATGGAAATATTAAAGGGATCCAGACAACAAATGTTCATCATAAGATAAGCCTTTATGCTGATGATGTGTTACTCTTCCTAAAAAACTCACACTTCTCACTTCACCAAGCTATCACACTCATCAATAACTTTAGCACCTTCTCGGACTACTCTATTAACTGGTCTAAATCCATAGTATTGCCCATTAATTTTGTTTTCCAGAGCACCCCCTCTATACCACTGCGTTCAGGGAATATCAGGTATTTGGGCATCAACATTTCCTCCAATCTGTCAGACCTGATCAGCTTGAATTATACCCCACTGTTGAAATCGATTGAGGATGATCTTGAACGTTGGAGAACTTTGCCGATCTCTCTTATGGGCAGAGTGTCCACTGTGAAAATGATGATATTACCAAGGATCAATTATCTGTTCTCTATGATCCCAACCAAACCATCTATAACTTGGTTTAAGTCATTAGACTCAAATATAAATAAATTTCTTTGGAAAAATAAGCCAGCACGAATAAGCCTAAAAACATTACAAAAATCTAAAGAATGTGGGGGCTTAGAACTGCCAAATTTCTCCAATTACTTCCTGGCAAATAGGCTACAGTATATCTTAAAATGGATAAAACCTAACCCCTTGGATCAGTTATGGCTAGACATTGAACAATCATTTAGCCAAGAAATCCCCATCTTTAACTTACCTTTCATAAGTCAAATCCTTAGGAAACACGATTGTTTTAAAAGCATAAATATTAAAACCACTCTGACAGCTTGGTGGGAATTTTTAAAAATAACCAGGTCCTCGCTCAATCCTTGCCAGTACACTCCGATCTGGAATAACCCTGATATATTGCTTAAAAAAAAACCCTTGGATTTTACAACATGGCATGACAAAGGAATAAGTTGCTTGGAAAATATCATAAGGGGGGGAAAGTTTGTGTCATTCACTTACCTTGTTACACAGTATGGGTTAAGCCAGAATACATTTCTTGAATACTCACAAATTAAATCCATAATTAGAGCTAGGTTTCGTAACATATCTTGGGAAAGCTATCCCACCATTGACCAATTCTTAAACATATCCGCTCCCCAAACATTATCCAAGTTGTACATTCTCTTGTCAAAGTGTGACAACACCGTTGGGGTTCCAGTCTCCAAATGGAACCTAGATTTATCTACAAGCTGTGACCCTGAGTTCTGGAAGCAAATATGCCTTAATTCGTTCTGTTTAATAAAAAATCCCAACCTACAGTTGGTTCAGTTCAAAACCATTCATAGAGTACACTACACAGGGCAGAGAATGTTTAAAATGGGTCTAACCGACTCCAACATCTGTGTATACTGCCCAGATCATGTAGTAGATGATTATTTACACTCCATGTGGGCATGTCCCCCCATTAGTAATTTCTGGCAAGCAGTGTGCGAGGACCTTTCTTTGGCACTTGGGACCTCTATTCCTTCCTCACCTGTATTATGCTTGTTGGGTGATCTTTCTACAGTCAACGTAGAAACAAATCACACACAACTCCTCATCACAGCGTTAAGCATTGCCAAGAAAACCATTCTTATCAATTGGAAATCCAAAAAAAAACTGAACATAGCCTTTTACAAAAATCTTCTGTTAGATCATATAGCAATTGAGAGAATGTCTGCTGAATCCAAAGAACAACTGTCAGAATTTCAATCTATATGGGCTCCAATAATTAATCTCTTAAATTAATCTCTTTTGGTAATTCTCGAAGGGCTGAGTGTGCCTGTCTCTGCCCCTGGCGGTCTCGTTCCTCTGGCTTGGGGCATGGTCTTGGTCGCCGGGTTGCCCTGGCGTCTGGGGGGTGAGCGGGTGGGTACCGTGTATCTCTGTCCCTTCCTGCTGGGCTGACCCCCTGGAGGTTCAGGTGGGGGTTGGTGGGGGGCTGTCCGGATCTGGGGATGGGGCGTGGGTGGGGTGGTGGTGGTCGTCCCGGGGGTGGTGCAGGCCGTCCCTCGGGGTGGTGGGTAGACGGGGAGCCGCATCCTGTGGGTGGTGGGCGCCTGCTGCTGCTGGGGGGGGCCTGTGTGCGTCCGGTGGCGCTGGTTCCTCCGCGGCCTCCCTCGCCCCTGGGGGTGGGCCGGGTTTGCCCTGGGTGCTCTGGCCTGGCTACTGTGTGGGACCGTGGGGTGTGGGCATGGGAGGCTTTGGCCCTGCCCTTGGTGTGGGCACGGGTGGTTATACCCCGCTGCCCTTGCAGAGCCTTCCCTCTTAGGTATGTACATGGCTATATATGTGTGTGTGTAGGTATGCATGTATATATTTATTATTATCATATCTAAAATAGTTAAAAGATCTAAATTATTAGAAAATATATTTTATATAAATTATTATATATTAAGTATCAATAGTAGTATCATTATTATACATACATAACTATCAATAAATATTATTATTATTACTATTATTGTTATTACTATTATTGTTATTATTATTATTATTGTTATTATTATTATTATTACTACTATTATTATTATGGTTACTATTATTATTATTATTATTATCAATTACTTTACTTTATTTTTATTTATTTATTTATTTTTTTTTAATTTTTATTATTTTTATTCTCAATTTTAATTTTTGTGTATGGTAGGTGTATGGCCCCGGGTGGGGCGCCTGGTAAGCTCATACGGGAGGGGGGGTCTCGTTTGTGCAGCTTGGGCTCTGGGTGGGGAAGTGCGGTGCTGGGGTGGGGCATTACCTGCTTCCCTCCCTTCGGTGGAGGGATGGCTGGGATGTGGTGGATGTGGGGCGGGCGGGTGGGGGGCTGGCTGTGGGTGCGTGGGTAGCGGGGCGGATAGCGGTGGGGGTGGTGCTCTGCGCGGCGTGGGCCGGGATTAGCGGGGGGCTTGCTTGGGGGGCGGGGTGGTGGGCTCTGGGTCGTGGGGGGGCCTCGACCAAGGGTTGGGGGGTGGGGCTGGCCGGTGGCTCACGGGCGGCCCCTGCTATTTGCCGGTGTCTGGTTGGCCCCTTCTGTCTCCGGTCTGGTGGCGGTCTTCCCGCCTCCGGGGTGTCCTACTTGGCGGGTCCGTGGGTGGATGGGAGATGTGGTGGAGACGGGTCGGCGCTGTAATGGAGGGTGGGACTGGGGGGGGCATTCACTTTTTGCGGCTGTTGGGGTATCGTCTGCCTGGTGGGCTCTGCTGCCTGGTGTGTGTTTCTCTGTCCCGCCCTGGCACTCTTGGCTCACGAGCCCGGGGGGTGGGGTTGGGCTCTTCCCCATGCGGGTCCCGGTTCTCCTGCGGTCTCTGTGGTGTCACTCCCTGGGCTGCCATGGTGACGGATGTGCTGCCGGGGCGCGGTTCCTGCTGTTCTGGTGGTTGTAGGAGCAGCCTCGGGGCGTGTGGTTTGTCCGCGGCTCCTGGTGGTCCGGGGGTGGCATAGCTGGCTCAATCTCTGGTGGGGCCCTCCGGGGGGGAGCTGGCAGGCCGGACTGGCCGCCACGATGGGCTGGGTGGGGCCCGTGGTTGGTCCTGTGGCCCAGGGCTTGCTCCGGGCGGCTGGCTTGCCCGGCTCGGTTGGCCGGTAGTGCGGGGTGGGCGTGTGTGGGGCCCCGATCCTCCCTGCTGCACTGCACCACCTCACATACATGTAGGACTTTGGGGGGTGGCCTGCAACTGGTTTTGCCGGGGGCGAAGGGTTTCCTTGCGGATGCCCTTTTGTCCTCGGCATTCCTCTGGCTTGTCACCCTTCAATTTTAACCGCACCTTAGACACTCAGTTCTGGGGGGGGGTCTGGGCAGGCAGGGGACCCACCATTGCTCAGCTTCCTTCCACACACACACACACACATACACATACACCACACACATAGGTCAGCCCTATGGGACAGGCCTATTTTTAATTGCACTATCTACACAATACCATCTTCACACACACAGGTGTAGCGGGCTGGACCGGAGAGCCTACTACCTACCCCCGCGATTGGCCCGCTGGCTGCTGGGGCTTGGCGGCTCGCTCGGGGTGCCCTGGGCTGCAGGATATTTTGGTCTGGTCTGCCTGGCCTTCCTGGGGGTCCCGCCGGAACCAGCTGACGCCGGGGCTTGCCCTGGTGTCATGGTTGGCGCTACCTCCCTGGATCTGTCCTGGGTCGCGGGCGCCAACGTGCCCTTGGGGGGGCGTTCACCGGCCTCCAGGCAGTGGGGTCCGCGCTGCTGGTGGCCTGAAGTCTACGGTGGTGGCTTGGGGTTGTTGCGCTGTGGTGGCTGCTGCGGGGACCGGGCTGTGTGTTGGGGGGGGGACCTGATCCTGCTCGTGGGTACGGGGGCCGGGGTGGCGTGTGGGGATGGGGAGCATGCTCCTCGGGGTGGGGCCTGCTGGGGGGGCGGTGCTCTTTCGGGCGTTTGGGTGTCTGCTCCCACTGGTCCTATGCTCTGCCGCATCGCTGTCCCTGTCTTTGCCCATCCCCAGTCTTGCCTTAGGGCTCGTCGGGGATGGGTCTCCGGTACGTGGGCGGAGCGCTGCTGGTTCTGGGGGCGGGGGAGGGCTGGCCCTCCCGGTGGATGGTGGGGTCCTTCGGGGGCCTTGCGCTGGTCTTAACTCCTCGGCTCTGGTGCGTGGCCTCCCCGTGACTTGGAGCTATGGCTCTCCCTCACGGGGGTGAGCTGCCCGGTGGATGTCGGCCGGCGCAGTGGAGCGCCTCACCACTCGCCTGCTCGCCCCCTCCGCTTGCTCATGTGCGGGCCTCCTCCCCTCGCCCGCTCCTTTGTCTGCCGCATTGCAGTAGCCCTGATGCCGTGGTCGAGGGGAGTCTGGGGGTGCTATGCCTTGGCGGTCCGTACCTCCCTGGGCTCGGGGCCTGGTTGTGGGTCTGGGACCCCTGGGTCCCCCACCCTGTGATGCCCCGGACGCCCCACCCGGGGACGTCCACAGCATGTGTGTGTATTGAGTGGATGGGGTGTGCATGTGTCTGAGTTTATTTTATGTATTTATTGTTTTAAATACTTAGATAATTAATGATTAGTTTTATTATAATTATATATATATGTATATATATATGTATATGTGTGGATGTGTATGTGGGTATATGGCCATGTAGATATGCGGGGGGGGGCTCTGCGGGGGTCTGGCGTAGGGTGTTCCATCTCAACCGCCCGGTCCTCCATGGGGCAGTGTGCCCGGGCCTCTTCTGTCCTGGCCGGGGCGGTCCTATGTCGGTGGTCGGGCCTGGGGTTACCTGGGGCGGGCCGGGTTCTGCTTCCTGGGGGTGTGTGGGGGGCGGGAGGCGGTGCCTCCGGCCGTGGACGGGCTCCCTTCCGGCCGGCGGGGGCGCCCCTGTGCCCACGGGTGTGTGGCCTTCGATGCCCTTCTGCCCTAGTAGGGTATGGTCTCCCGCTGGTCTCGGGGGTGCGGCTCTCCTCCGGCCTGCTGGCGCCCTGTTGCCGGTTGGGATTGCTCCTCCATGGCCTCTTGCTGGTCTCTTCGGGGGGTTGCTTCGGGGGCGGGTCTTGGGGAGTCGGCCCTGGCTTTGCCCACACCCACGGGGCCGGAGGTTCTCTGGCGGTGGGGGCTTGACCTGGCTGCGCGGGGCGGGGTTTGCTGGGTGGTAGAAGGCAGTCTCTCTCCTTTTGTCATTCTCAGTGACAATTACACATTCACACACTCGCATTCACATACACAACACACCTCCATATGGGCACTCACAGCACATGGGTGCTTCTCTATACAATCTACTCTCTTATCCCTGATGTTTATATAGTATTGGTATGCTATTATTACAGTAATAATGATGTCAAGCAATGAGATTTTAATTACTGTAACTGTATGGTTGCAATTGTGTTTACTATCATGGGTCATGTCCCCATTGTTACTATTGCTACTGGTAAGTTGGACTGTTTCATTTCACTGATATCATCTCCAGTGTGACCCTTAGCCATCATTGACATTTAACTGTTCTGTTTGTCACTGTTGTTGTTTTGGGAATTCTTGTTGCTGCTGTTTTTGTCTCTCCCTCTACCCCCCCCCCCCCCCCCCCGACCCCACCTTTCTCTTCTCTCTTCTTCTTTTCTGTTCTTCTTCTTGCTCCGGTCCGGTCGTCCCAAATGGCATAACAAAGACATCAAATAACGGCAAATAAAATTTCATGGTACAGGGAAGTTGTAGCCAACACCTTTCCTGACACAGAGCAAATCTGTCTAGCATGTAAGGGCATTTAGATCAACAATACTATCTGCCCCATTGGCTGGACGGGACAAAAAAAAAAAAAAAAAAAAAAAAAAAAAAAAAAAAAGAAACCATAAAAGGCTTGCAGCACCTGGTATTCCCAGGCGGTCTCCCATCCAAGTACTAACCAGGCCCACCCCTGCTTAGCTTCCGAGATCGGACGAGATCGGGCGTTTTCAGGGTAGTATGGCCGTAAGCTGCCACATCAACTGAAAAGATCCTATTTGAAGGCGACGCAGGCCAAACTAGACTCCAGCAAAAAGTGTCAAACAGCGCCCTCTGCTGTCAGGCAAGAGCAGAAACCATAAAAAGCTTACAGCACCTGGTATTCCCAGGCGGTCTCCCATCCAAGTACTAACCAGGCCCACCCCTGCTTAGCTTCCGAGATCGGACGAGATCGGGCGAGATCGGGCGTTTTCAGGGTAGTATGGCCGTAAGCTGCCAGGGCAACTGAAAAGATCCTATTTGAAGAAGACGCAGGCCAAACTAGACTCCAGCAAAAAGTGTCAAACAGCGCCCTCTGCTGTCAGGCAAGAGCAGAAACCATGAAAAGCTTACAGCACCTGGTATTCCCAGGCGGTCTCCCATCCAAGTACTAACCAGGCCCGCCCCTGCTTAGCTTCCGAGATCGGACGAGATCAGGCATTTTCAGGGTGGTATGGCCGTAAGCTGCCAGGACAACTGAAAAGATCTTATTTGAAGGCGATGCAGGACAAACTAGACTCCAGCAAAAAGTGTCAAACAGCGCCCTCTGCTGTCAGGCAAGAGCAGAAACCATAAAAAGCTTACAGCACCTGGTAATCCCAGGCGGTCTCCCATCCAAGTACTAACCAGGACCGCCCCTGCTTAGCTTCCGAGATCGGGCGTTTTCAGGGTAGTATGGCCGTAAGCTGCGAGGGCAACTGAAAAGATCCTATTTGAAGGCGACGCAGGCCAAACTAGACTCCAGCAAAAAGTGTCAAACAGCGCCCTCTGCTGTCAGGCAAGAGCAGAAACCATAAAAAGCTTACAGCACCTGGTATTCCCAGGCGGTCTCCCATCCAAGTACTAACCAGGCCTGCCCCTGCTAAGCTTCCGAGATCGGGCGTTTTCAGGGTAGTATGGCCAAAAGCTGCCAAGGCAACTGAAAAGATCCTATTTGAAGGCGACGCAGGACAAACTAGACTCCAACAAAACATGTCAAACAGCGCCCTCTGCTGTCAGGCAAGAGCAGAAACCATGAAAAGCTTACAGCACCTGGTATTCCAAGGCGGTCTCCCATCCAAGTACTAACCAGGCCCGCCCCTGCTTAGCTTCCGATATCGGACGAGATCGGGCGTTTTCAGGGTAGTATGGCCGTAAGCTGCCAGGTCAACTGAAAAGATCCTATTTGAAGGTGACGCAGGCCAAACTAGACTACAGCAAAAAGTGTCAAACAGCGCCCTCTGCTGTCAGGCAAGAGCAGAAACCATAAAAAGCTTACAGCACCTGGTATTCACAGGCGGTCTCCCATCCAAGTACTAACCAGGCCCGGCCCTGCTTAGCTTCCGAGATCGTACGAGATCGGGCGTTTTCAGGGTAGTATGGCCGTAAGCTGCCAGGCCAACTGAAAAGATCCTATTTGAAGAAGACGCAGGCCAAACTAGACTCCAGCAAAAAGTGTCAAACAGCGCCCTCTGCTGTCAGGCAAGAGCAGAAACCATAAAAAGCTTACAGCACCTGGTATTCCCAGGCGGTCTCCCATCCAAGTACTAACCAGGCCCGCCCCTGCTTAGCTTCCGAGATCAGACGAGATCGGGCGTTTTCAGGGTAGTATGGCCGTAAGCTGCCACATCAACTGAAAAGATCCTATTTGAAGGCGACGCAGGCCAAACTAGACTCCAGCAAAAAGTGTCAAACAGCGCCCTCTGCTGTTAGGCAAGAGCAGAAACCATAAAAAGCTTACAGCACCTGGTATTCCCAGGCGGTCTCCCATCCAAGTACTAACGAGGCCCTCCCCTGCTTAGCTTCCGAGATCAGTCGTTTTCAGGGTAGTGTGGCCGTAAGCTGCCAGGGCAACTGTACAGATCCTATTTGAAGGCGACGCAGGCCAAACTAGACTCCAGGAAAAAGTGTCAAACAGCGCCCTCTGCTGTCAGGCAAGAGCAGAAACCATAAAAGGCTTACAGCACCTGGTATTCCCAGGCGGTCTCCCATCCAAGTACAAACCAGGCCCACCCCTGCTTAGCTTCCGAGATCGGACGAGATCGGGCGAGATCGGGCGTTTTCAGGGTAGTATGGCCGTAAGCTGCCAGGGCAACTGAAAAGATCCTATTTGAAGAAGACGCAGGCCAAACTTGACTCCAGCAAAAAGTGTCAAACAGCGCCCTCTGCTGTCAGGCAAGAGCAGAAACCATAAAAAGCTTACAGCACCTGGTATTCCCAGGCGGTCTCCCATCCAAGTACTAACCAGGCCCTCCCCTGCTTAGCTTCCGAGATCAGGCGTTTTCAGGGTAGTGTGGCCGTAAGCTGCCAGGGCAACTGTAAAGATCCTATTTGAAGGCGACGCAGGCCAAACTAGACTCCAGCAAAAAGTGTCAAACAGCGCCCTCTGCTGTCAGGCAAGAGCAGAAACCATAAAAGGCTTACAGCACCTGGTATTCCCAGGCAGTCTCCTATCCAAGTACTAAGCAGGCCCACCCCTGCTTAGCTTCCGAGATCGGACGAGATCGGGCGTTTTCAGGGTAGTATGGCCGTAAGCTGCCAGGGCAACTGAAAAGATCCTATTTGAAGAAGACGCAGGCCAAACTAGACTCCAGCAAAAAGTGTCAAACAGCGCCCTCTGCTGTCAGGCAAGAGCAGAAACCATAAAAAGCTTACAGCACCTGGTATTCCCAGGCGGTCTCCCATCCAAGTACTAACCAGGCCCGCCCCTGCTTAGCTTCCGAGATCGGACGAGATCGGGCGTTTTCAGGGTAGTATGGCCGTAAGCTGCATGGGCAACTGAAAAGATCCTATTTGAAGGCGACGCAGGCCAAACTAGACTCCAGCAAAAAGTGTCAAACAGCGCCCTCTGCTGTCAGGCAAGAGCAGAAACCATAAAAAGCTTACAGCACCTGGTATTCCCAGGCGGTCTCCCATCCAAGTACTAACCAGGCCCGCCCCTGCTTAGCTTCCGAGATCGGACGAGATCGGGCGTTTTCAGGGTAGTATGGCCGTAAGCTGCCGGGACAACTGAAAAGATCTTATTTGAAGGCGACGCAGGCCAAACTAGATCCAGCAAAAAGTGTCAAACAGCGCCCTCTGCTGTCAGGCTAGAGCAGAAACCATAAAAAGCTTACAGCACCTGGTATTCCCAGGCGGTCTCCCATCCAAGTACTAACCAGGCCCGCCACTGCTTATCTTCCGAGATCGGACGAGATCGGGCGTTTTCAGGGTAGTATGGCCATAAGCTGCAAGGTCAACTGAAAAGATCCTATTTGAAGAAGACGCAGGCCAAACTAGACTCCAGCAAAAAGTGTCAAACAGCGCCCTCTGCTGTCAGGCAAGAGCAGAAACCATAAAAAGCTTACAGCACCTGGTAATCCCAGGCGGTCTCCCATCCAAGTACTAACCAGGCCCGCCCCTGCTTAGCTTCCGAGATCGGACGAGATCGGGCGTTTTCAGGGTAGTATGGCCGTAAGCTGCAAGGGCAACTGAAAAGATCCTATTTGAAGGCGACGCAGGCCAAACTAGACTCCAGCAAAAAGTGTCAAACAGCGCCCTCTGCTGTCAGGCAAGAGCAGAAACCATAAAAAGCTTACAGCACCTGGTATTCCCAGGCGGTCTCCCATCCAAGTACTAACCAGGCCCGCCCATGCTTAGCTTCCGAGATCTGACGAGATCGGGCTTTTTCAGGGTAGTATGGCCGTAAGCTGCCAGGGCAACTGAAAAGGTCCTATTTGAAGGTGACGCAGGCCAAACTAGACTCCAGAAAAAAGTGGCAAACAGCGCCCTCTGCTGTCAGGCAAGAGCAGAAACCATAAAAAGCTTACAGCACCTGGTATTCCCAGGCGGTCTCCCATCCAAGTACTAACCAGGCCCGCCCCTGCTTAGCTTCCGAGATCGGACGAGATCGGGCGTTTTCAGGGTAGTATGGCCGTAAGCTGCCAGGACAACTGAAAAGATCTTATTTGAAGGCGACCCAGGCCAAACTAGATCCAGCAAAAAGTGTCAAACAGCGCCCTCTGCTGTCAGGCTTGAGCAGAAACCATAAAAAGCTTACAGCACCTGGTATTCCCAGGCGGTCTCCCATCCAAGTACTAACCAGGCCCGCCCCTGCTTAGTTTCCGAGATCGGACGAGATCGGGCGTTTTCAGGGTAGTATGGCCGTAAGCTGCCAGGTCAACTGAAAAGATCCTATTTGAAGGTGACGCTGGCCAAACTAGACTACAGCAAAAAGTGTCAAACAGTGCCCTCTGCTGTCAGGCAAGAGCAGAAACCATAAAAAGCTTACAGCACCTGGTATTCACAGGCGGTCTCCCATCCAAGTACTAACCAGGCCCGCCCCTGCTTAGCTTCCGAGATCGGGCGTTTTCAGGGTAGTATGGCCGTAAGCTGCAAGGGCAACTGAAAAGATCCTATTTGAAGGCGACGCAGGCCAAACTAGACTCCAGCAAAAAGTGTCAAACAGCGCCCTCTGCTGTCAGGCAAGAGCAGAAACCATAAAAAGCTTACAGCACCTGGTATTCCCAGGCGGTCTCCCATCCAAGTACTAACCAGGCCCGCCCCTGCTTAGCTTCCGAGATCGGACGAGATCGGGCGTTTTCAGGGTAGTATGGCCGTAAGCTGCCACATCAACTGAAAAGATCCTATTTGAAGGCGACGCAGGCCAAACTAGACTCCAGCAAAAAGTGTCAAACAGCGCCCTCTGCTGTCAGGCAAGAGCAGAAACCATAAAAGGCTTACAGCACCTGGTATTCCCAGGCGGTCTCCCATCCAAGTACTAACCAGGCCCACCCCTGCTTAGCTTCCGAGATCGGACGAGATCGGGCGTTTTCAGGGTAGTATGGCCGTAAGCTGCCAGGGCAACTGAAAAGATCCTATTTGAAGAAGACGCAGGCCAAACTAGACTCCAGCAAAAAGTGTCAAACAGCGCCCTCTGCTGTCAGGCAAGAGCAGAAACCATGAAAAGCTTACAGCACCAGGTATTCCCAGGCGGTTTTTATTAATATTAATAATTATTAATAATTATTATTATTATTAGTATTATTTATTAATAATAATAATAATAATAATAATAAAATTAAAAATAACTTAAAATATTTTTATGGAGATGTATTTTTGCAACAAGTCCCTCCAGCCAAAAATGCATAATGAAGAAGAAGAAAAAAATAAACAAATAAACAAATAATAATAATAATAATACAATTAAAAATAACTTAAAAGATTTTTATGGAGATATCACTGTATCTTTGCAACTATAAGTCCCTCCAGCCAAAAATGCATAATGAAGAAGAAAAAAAATATATATATTTTTCGGCCCTTTACTATTGCATCGAGCACAATAAAGTAACGTTTAAGTCAAATTGTGAATCCAATACAATGTAGTATGTGCACAAAGGCTATTCAAAAGTCATTTTGAGACCTGTTAGCATTAGCAGCTAATATGCATGTAAGTAGTGCATATGCATGGCGTGCATATTGCAGACACTATTTTGAATCGTTTTTGCATGTCTCTGTGAGAAAACAGTCCTGTTTTTGTTATGAACTTGACTTTTTTTTATTGCCCCGTGGTGCTAGCTTAACACGTTGATAGAGCTTGAGAGCATACTGCATATAAATCTGTACGACAATGTCCTCAACTTAACCCTCCTCTTGTGCTGCATGTCATGAATGTAAAAGTAGATCACCGCGTCCTTCAAAAAAAAAAAACACCTTTGTCTTATGAATACCATCTGCAGTTGTCACCGGCATTTGTTTCCGTGTCATACGGATAATGACGGTACAAATGTGGAATGTTAATATGTTCCACGCTGTTCTTGCCCTGCGGATACTTTGCCTTTATTGACCTCCTGGATTTAATTACAGAATAAATGCGTGATGCAAGAAACAATTCCTGTCTTTCACTTTGTCACTTGGGAGTTGTGAGAGTTCTTAGATGCCTTAAAAATAGCCAAGGGGCTGCACATTGGACACCCCCAGTTTACAAGGTTTCTATTCAGGAAGGGCAGACAAGTTCAAGAGTTCTTCTGGCCTGCCTCTTCGTCAGGGCTGTAGCGTTTTTGCATCCTTGTTAAAATGTATTGTTGCAGTCGGGTTCGGGGGGGGTGCTGGAGCCTATCCCAGCTGTCTTTGGGCGAGAGGCGGGGTACACCCTGGACCGGTGGCCAGCCAATCACAGGGCACATATAGACAAACAACCATTCACACTCACATTCATACCTATGGACAATTTGGAGTCGCTAATTAACCTAGCATGTTTTTGGAATGTGGGAGGAAACCGGAGTACCCGGAAAAAAACCTATGCATGCACAGGGAGAACATGCAAACTCCACACAGAGATGGCCCGAGGGTGGAATTGAACTCGGGTCTCCTAGCTGTGGGGCCTGCGCGCTAACCACTCGATCACCGTGCGGCCCCTAATCAACAGTATTAACAGTTATTTAACCTTTAAAATGAACATGAATGAAACTTCAAAATTTTACCCAATTAGCAAGTTAGCATTGCTAGCATTGCTAGCTCAAACTAGTGTCCCGTGGGCCACGAGTATGAGACCACTGATTTAGACATTAAAGGGGACCGATTATGCACCTGTGGGGCATACTCATGTGGAAGGAAGGAAGGAAGGAAGGATGGAAGGAAGGAAGGAAGGAAGGAAAGAAGGAAGGAAGGAAGGAAGGAAGGAAGGAAGGAAGGAACGAAGGAAGGAAGGAACGAAGATGAACATGAATGAAACTTCAAAATTTTACCCAATTAGCAAGTTTGCATTGTTAGCATCGGGGCCTCAAACTAACGGGCCGCGGGCCGCAAGTTTGAGACCACTGATTTAGACATTAAAGGGGACCGATTATGCATTATGGGGCATACTCAAGTGGAAGGAAGGAAGGAAGGAAGGAAGGAAGGAAAGAAGGAAGGAAGGAAGGAAGGAAGGAAGGAAGGAAGGAAGGAAGGAAGGAAGGAAGGAAGGAAGGAAGGAAGGAAGGAAGGAAGGAAGGAAGGAAGGAAGGAACGAAGATGAACATGAATGAAACTTCAAAATTTTACCCAATTAGCAAGTTAGCATTGTTAGCATCGGGGCCTCATACCGCGGGCCGCGTGTTTGAGACCACTGATTTAGACATTAAAGGGGACCGATTATGCATTATGGGGCATACTCAAGTGGAAGGAAGGAAGGAAGGAAGGAAGGAAGGAAGGAAGGAAGGAAGGAAGGAAGGAAGGAAGGAAGGAAGGAAGGAAGGAAGGACGGATGGACGGATGGACGGACGGACGGACGGACGGACGGAAGGAAGGAAAGAAGGAAGGAAGGAAAGAAAGAAGCAAGGAAGGACCCAACAATACCCAACAGTATTAACAGTTATTTAACCTTTAAAATGAACATGAATGAAACTTCATAATTTTACCCAATTAGCAAGTTAGCATTGTTAGCATCAAACCTCAAAATAGCGTCCCGCGTGCCGCGAGTTTGAGACCACTGATTTATATATATATATATATATATATATATATATATATATATATATATATATATATATATATATATATTTATTTATATACCTCTATACCGAAGACAAGGTTCCATACCAAAAAAATTCCATAAAGGTTTTTGAGAGGACCAGGACTATTGAGACTATAAACAAAATGTTTTCAAACTCTGTTGCGAGTGAATCATTTGTGTAATTAGAGACTGAAATTCACTCTGTAGGTAAACCATTGCAGCTGCTGCTGAACACTTACCAAATACCAAAGCACTGCAAGCGTGTGGGAAACCATCTTACCGGCCTTCCGCTTGTTTGAGAGCAAACACTTGAGAGAAAAATGACAGGAAATCTCCAGGGTCTTTTTTATTTAAGCTGACAAAGGGAGTCTGATTGCCTGAAAGGTTTTATTGTCGTGGCTTTGGCTTTATTTCATTCAACGTGTCACCTGTAAAATCCTCTCTTTGGAATTCATTCATTCATTCATTCATTTTCTACCGCTTTTCCTCACGAGGGTCGCGGGGGTGCTGGAGCCTATCCCAGCTGTCTTTCGGGCGAGAGGCAGGGTACACCCTGGAATGGTCGCCAGCCAATCACAGGGCACATATAGACAAACAACCATTCACACTCACATTCATACCTATGGACAATTTGGAGTCGCTAATTAACCTAGCATGTTTTTGGAATGTGGGAGGAAACCGGAGTACCCGGAGAAAACCCACGCATGCACGGGGAGAACATGCAAACTCCACACAGAGATGGCCGAGGGTGGATTTGAACCCTGGTCTCCTAGCTGTGAGGTCTGCACGCTAACCACTAGACCGCCGTGCTCTTTTGGAACCAAAATAAAATATGGGGCAAAATATGTCATTATATCTGCTCACAGAGTCAGTCAAGTTACTGCATTGATTCATTCTGAAATTAATGAAAATTAATCAATTTCATTGCTGCACGGTGGTTGAGTGGTTAGCGCGCATGCCTCACAAGTTCAATTCCACCCTCGGCTATCTCTGTGTGGAGTTTCCATGTTCTCCCCGTTCATGCATGGGTTTTCTCCGGGTACTCCGGTTTCCTCCCACATTCCAAAAACATGCTAGGTTAATTAGCGACTCCAAATTGTCCATAGGTATGAATGTGAGTGTGAATGGTTGTTTGTCTGTATGTGCCCTGGGATAGGCTCCAGCACCCCCTGTGACCCTCGTTAGGATAAGTGGTAGAAAATGAATGAATGAACTGCACAGTGAGCGAGTGGTTAGTGCGCAGGCCACACAGATAGGAGACCCGAGTTCGATTCCACCCTTGGCCATCTTTGTGTGGAGTTTGCATGAATGTGAGTGTGAATGGTTGTTTGTCTATATGTGCCCTGTAATTGGCTGGCCACCAGTCCAGGGTGTACCCCGCCTCTCGCCCAAAGACAGCTGGGATAGGCTCCAGCATCCCTGTGACCCTCGTGAGGATAAGCGGTAGAAAATGAATCCTAGGAGTGAGGCTGCACAATGGTTGAGCGGTTAGCGCGCAGGCCTCACAGATAGATTACCCAAGTTCAATTCCACCCTCGGCTATCTCTGTGTGGAGTTTCCATGTTCTCCCCATGCATTCGTGGGTATTCTCCGGGTACTCCGGTTTCCTCCCACATTCCAAAAACATGCTAACTTAATTAGCAACTCCAAATTGTCCATAGGTATGAATGTGAGTGTGAATGGTTGTTAATACTGTTGATTAGGGGCTGCACGGCGGTCGAGTGGTTAGTGCGCAGGCCTCACAGCTAGGAAACCAGAGTTCAATACCACCTCGGAGTTTGCATGTTCTCCCCGTGCATGTGTGAGGCAGGAAATACAAGGAAAAATAGCTGGAATAGGTGCATATTCTGGAAGACCTAGAAAGCTTTCTGTGCGGGTTATCGTGTGTAGCTGCTTTACAACTTAATACAAAGGGCCGAAATGAGCATAATCGATCCCCTTTAATGTCTAAATCAGTGGTCTCAAAGTCGCGGCCCGCGGGACGCTAGTTTGAGGCCTCGATGCTAACAATGCTAACTTGCTAATTGGGTAAAATTATGAAGTTTCATTCATGTCCATGTTAAAGGTTAAATAACTGTTAATACTGTTGATATAGCGACTCCAAAGGTCCATAGGTATGAATGTGAGTGTGAATGGTTGTTTGTCTATATGTGCCCTGTGATTGGCTGGCCACCAGTCCAGGGTGTACCCCGCCCGAAGACAGCTGGGATAGGCTCCAGCACCCCCGTACTCAAGAGGAAGGAAGGAAGGAAGGAAGGAAGGAAGTAAGAGCAGAGGGAAGGAAGGAAGGACGGAGGGAAGGACGGAGGGAAGGAAGGAAGGAAGGAAGGAAGGAAGAACAGAGGGAAGGAAGGAAGGACGGAGGGAAGGAAAGAAAGAAGGAAGGAAGGAAGGAAGAAAGGAAGAAAGGAAGGAAGGAAGGAAGGAAGGAAGGAAGGAAGGAAGAAAGGAAGGACGGAGGGAAGGAAGGAAGGAAGGAAGGAAGGAAGGAAGGAAGGAAGGAAGGAAGGAAGGAAGGAAGGAAGGAAGGAAGGAAGGAAGGAAGGAAAGAAGGAAGGAAGGTAGGAAGAAAGGAAGGACGGAGGGAAGAAAGGAAGAAAGGAAGGAAGGAAGGAAGGAAGGACATGCAGAACGAGAACTACAGCTGGGATAGGCTCCAGCAACCCCCCACGACTCTTGTGAGGAAAATGAATGAATGAATGAATTTAACAATGTGGCTGTACGGTGGGCGAGTGGTTAGCACTCAGATCTCACAGCTAGGTGACCGGGTTCGATTCCACCCTCAGCCATATCTGTGTGGAGTTTGCATGTTCTCTCCGTCCGAGTACTCCGGTTTCCTCCCACATTCCAAAAACATGCTAGGTTAATTAGCGACTCCAAATTGTCCATAGGTATGAATGTGAGTGTGAATGGTTGTTTGTCTATATGTGCCCTGTGATTGGCTGGGAAGACAGTTGGGATAGACTCCAGCACCCCTGCAACCCTCGTGAGGAAAAAGCAGTAGAAAATGAATGAATGAACACAAACTTTGGCTAATGTTTGAATACGTTTGGTTTTGTATGTAGGGCCACTGAAAACAAAGTCACTTTACCATGTATTGTTTTTATCTTCAGGGGGGGGGGGGGGGGTCGTTGGGGGGTACAATATGCAATGGGTTTCCGACTGTTGCACCTGTCAATGCTTGTCTTCATTCATTTACACTAACTTACATCGAACGTTGGAATCAGATGTTTCCTGACAGTCCGGCATAGTAAAACCAGGAAACCATTTACCCCCCCAACCCCCTCTACCCCGGCCTCCACGTCTCCCCCTCCCACCATTGTCCACTCTGATATGCTTTTCAAAAAGGTTTGCTCTGCTGTGTAAACAGTAAAAATGAAACAAAAAGCGGAACAATAATTCCCCTACAAAAATTCCCAGAATACAGCTGTCGTATTTAAAAGGCTCTAAGGAAGATGCAATTCATATGACCGTCTATTCTATATTGAATAACAATACGATGGTGGTAGGGACTTTCACGGTGTCGCTAACCTTGCATGCTATCATGTAGCATAATCTAAATTGTCCATCAGTTCCCGTGTCAGCTGGGATAGGCTCCAGCTCACCCCTGAACAGGATAAGCATATAAACCCTTGGCAAGCTTTTTGACTTGCATTGACTTGACCAAAAACATGCTAGGTTAATTAGCGACTCCAAATTGTCCATAGGTATGAATGTGAGTGTGAATGGTTGTTTGTCTATATGTGCCCTGTGATTGGCTGGCCACCAGTCCAGGGTGTACCCCGCCTCTCGCCCCAAGAAGACAACTGGTGATGAGGATGGTCGTGAGGATAAGCGGTAGAAAATGAATGAACATTATTCCAACAGTAAAATATGGTGGTGGTAGTGTGATGGTCTGGGACTGTTCTGCTGTATCAGGGGCCTTGAAGACTCACTGTAATAAATGGAACCATTAATTATTGTTAATATGCAAATATGGGCTACACGGTAGTGGTGGTTAGCGCGGAGACCTCACAGCTAGGAGACCAGGGTTCAATTCCACCCTCGGCCTCACCCTCCTCGGTGTGGAGTTTGCATGTTCTCCCCGTTGATGCATGTTTTTTCTCCGGGTACTCCGGTTTCCTCCCACATTCCAAAAACATGCTAGGTTAATTAGCGACTCCAAATTGTCCATAGGTATGAATGTGAGTGTGAATGGTTGTTTGTCTATATGTGCCCTGTGATTGGCTGGCCACCAGTCCAGGGTGTACCCCGCTTCTCGCCCCAAGAAGACAACTGGTGATGAGGATGGTCGTGAGGATAAGCGGTAGAAAATGAATGAACATTATTCCAACAGTAAAATATGGTGGTGGTAGTGTGATGGTCTGGGACTGTTTTGCTGCATCAGGGGCCTTGAAGACTCACTGTAATAAATTGAACCATTAATTATTGTTAATATGCAAATATGGGCTGCACAGTGGTTGAGTGGTTAGTGCGCAGACCTCACAGCTAGGAGACCAGGGTTCAATTCCACCCTCGGCCTCACCCTCCTCGGTGTGGAGTTTGCATGTTCTCCCCGTTGATGCGTGTTTTTTCTCCGAGTACTCCGGTTTCCTCCCACATTCCAAAAACATGCTAGGTTAATTGGCGACTCCAAATTATCCATAGGTATGAATGTGAGTGTGAATGGTTGTTTGTCTATATGTGCCCTGTGATTGGCTGGCCACCAGTCCAGGGTGTACCCCGCCCGAAGACAGCTGGGATAGGCTCCAGCACCCCCGTACTCAAGAGGAAGGAAGGAAGGAAGGAAGAGCAGAGGGAAGGAAGGAAGGACGGAGGGAAGGACGGAAGGAAGGAAGGAAGGAAGGAAGGAAGGAAGGAAGGAAAGAAGGAAGGAAAGAAAGAAGGAAGGAAGGAAGGACGGAGGGAAGAAAGGAAGAAAGGAAAGAAGGAAGGAAGGAAGGAAGGAAGGAAGAAAGGAAGGACAGAGGGAAGAAAGGAAGAAAGGAAGGAATGAAGGAAGGAAGGAAGGAAAGAAGGAAGGAAGGAAGGAAGAACAGAGGGAAGGAAGGAAGGACGGAGGGAAGGAAGGAAGGAAGGAAGGAAGGAAGGAAGGAAGAACAGAGGGAAGGAAGGAAGGACGGAGGGAAGGACGGAGGGAAGGAAGGATGGAAGGAAGGACAGAGGGAAGAAAGGAAGAAAGGAAGGAAGGAAGGAAGGAAGGAAGGAAAGAAGGAAGGAAGGAAGGAAGGAAGAACAGAGGGAAGGAAGGAAGGCCGGAGGGAAGGACGGAGGGAAGGACGGAGGGAAGGAAGGAAGGAAAGAAAGAAGGAAGGAAGGAAGAACAGAGGGAAGGAAGGAAGGACGGAGGGAAGGACGGAGGGAAGGAAGGAAGGAAGGAAAGAAAGAAGGAAGGAAGGAAGGAAGGAAGGAAGGAAGGTAGGAAGAAAGGAAGGACGGAGGGAAGAAAGGAAGAAATGAAGGAAGGAAGGAAGGAAGGAAGGAAGGACATGGAGAACGAGAACTACAGCTGGGATAGGCTCCAGCAACCCCTGCGACCCTCATGAGGAAAAGCGGTAGAAAATGAATGAATGAAAAACCCTTTTTTTAATTTTACTTTATTTGCCTTTTATTTAACCTACAAATATATCAGTTCATTTTGTCTGACCGTGTATAATCATCATTTATCTTTGATGCTCTCCAGAATTATCCCATTTTAAATGCTACTTTTCTCATGAAGAGAATTCCAAGTAATGTTTTCCATCTCATTATAATTTTCCAAAAAAACAAATCATCTCACTCATTCAATATGTTGTATATTTCAGTCTATTACATTTGTTGTGATGACGCTTTGTGAATGTTTTTATGCAATTATCCACGAAGAAGTACATTTTAATTATCCCCCTGTGGGTAAATTCTAAACGTATGGTTCTGCAACCTCCCGTTGTTGACGCGACAATAAAAAATAGAATTCAAGGGTGTAGTCTGACAACGTTCTTTGAGTCATGAGTTTGTTGTGAACTCTTTGTATCCACTCAGGTTGTGTGTACAAGACAAGAGTTTGTTTTTTTTTTTGTTGTTGTAAAGATAGATTAACAAGATCTGCACATATCAGGAGACTCTGACTCTACTTGTTCCCGATTGCATGTGAACGTTGCATGAAGTGTACACACCAGTTTCTTTGCCAGTCAAACCTTTGACCTACATACTTCCACTCAAATTTCTTTGAACGTTTGGCACAGAAATATACTTCTTATGCCGTAGTCTTGTTTATCTTCACATACAACATACATTTTTTTTTAAGTCCAACCCATGCTCATGTTGCGGCCATGTGATTTTTAATCCATGCAGAAGAAGAAGATGAAACCCGAACTATTGTTCCAGCCCACATTTCAGCTCATACTATACAAGCAGAGGAGCAAAGAACTGTACTAAATGTAGGCTTTTATTTTAGTCCCGCGGGCCGCGAGTTTGAGACCACTGATTTAGACATTAAAAGGGACCGATTATGCACCTGTTGGGCATACTCAAGTGGAAGGAAGGAAGGAAGGAAGGAAGGAAGGAAGGAAGGAAGGAAGGAAGGAAGGAAGGAAGGAAGGAAGGAAGGAAGGAAGGAAGGAAGGAAGGAAGGAAGGAAGGAAGGAAGGAAGGAAGGAAGGAAGGAAGGAAGGAAAGAAGGAAGGACGGAAGGAAAGATGGAAAGAAGGAAGGACGGTAGGACGGTAGGAAGGAAGGAAGGACAAACGGACGGACAGACGGATGGATGGAAGGAAGGGAGGAAGGAAAGATGGAAGGATGGAAGGAAGGATGGAAGGAAGGATGGAGGGAAGGAAGGAAGGAGGAAGGAAGGAAGGAAGGAAGGATGGAGGGAAGGAAGGAAGGATGGAAGGAAGGAAGGAAGGAAGGAAGGAAGGAAGGAAGGAAGGAAGGAAGGAAGGAAGGAAGGAAGGAAGGAAGGAAGGAAGGAAGGAAGGAAGGAAGGAAGGAAGGAAGGAAGGAAGGAAGGAAGGAAGGAAGGAAGGAAGGAAGGAAGGAAGGAAGGAAGGAAGGAAGGAAGGAAGGAAGGAAGGATGGAAGGAAGGATGGAGGGAAGGAAGGAAGGAAGAAGGAACGAAGGAACGAAGGATCCAAACTGTCCATAGGTATGAATGTGAGTGTGAATGGTTGTTTGTCTATATGTGCCCTGTGATTGGCAGGAAGGAAGGAAGGAAGGAAGGAAAGAAGGAAGGAAGGAAGGAAGGAAAGAAGGATCCAAATTGTCCATAGGTATGAATGTGAGTGTGAATGGTTGTTTGTCTATATGTGCCCTGTGATTGGCAGGAAGGAAGGAAGGAAGGAAGGAAGGAAGGAAGGAAGGAAGGAAGGAAGGAAGGAAGGAAGGAAGGAAGGAAGGAAGGAAGGAAGGAAGGAAGGAAGGAAGGAAGGAAGGAAGGAAGGAAGGACCCAAATTGTCCATAGGTATGAATGCGAGTGTGAATGGTTGTTTGTCTATATGTGCCCTGTCATAGGAAGGAAGGAAGGAAGGACGGATGGAAGGAAGGAAGGAAGGAAGGAAGGATGGGTGGACGGACGGACGGAAGGACAGAAGGGAAGGAAGGAAGGAAGGAAGGAAGGAAGGAAGGAAGGAAGGAAGGACGGGCGGACGGAAGGACGGAAGGAAGAAAGGAAGGAAGGAAGGAAGGAAGAAAGGAAGGAAGGAAGGAAGGAAGGAAGGACCCAAATTGTCCATAGGTATGAATGCGAGTGTGAATGGTTGTTTGTCTATATGTGCCCTGTGATAGGAAGGAAGGAAGGAAGGACGGATGGAAGGATGGGTGGACGGACGGACGGAAGGACAGAAGGAAGGAAGGAAGGAAGGAAGGACGGGCGGACGGAAGGACGGAAGGAAGGAAGGAAGGAAGGAAGGAAGGAAGGAAGGAAGGAAGGAAGGAAGGAAGGAAGGAAGGAAGGAAGGAAGGAAGGAAGGAAGGACCCAAATTGTCCATAGGTATGAATGTGAGTGTGAATGGTTGTTTGTCTATATGTGCCCTGTGATAGGAAGGAGGGAAGGAAGGAAGGAAGGAAGGACGGATGGAAGGAAGGAAGGAAGGAAGGAAGGAAGGAAGGAAGGAAGGAAGGAAGGAAGGAAGGAAGGAAGGAAGGAAGGAAGGAAGGAAGGAAGGAAGGAAGGAAGGAAGGAAGGAAGGACGGGCGGACGGATGGACGGAAGGAAGGAAGGAAGGAAGGACCCAAATTGTCCATAGGTATGAATGTGAGTGTGAATGGTTGTTTGTCTATATGTGCCCTGTGATTGGCTGGCCACCAGTCCAGGGTGTACCCCGCCTCTCGCCCGAAGACAGCTGGGATAGGTTCCAGCACAACAATGCTATTTTTCCCAGAGTCAACTTGCATGCTGAAAACTCTAAATCCATCCACTATTCACTATTCAACAAGCACCAATTAAACCTAATGTTGTTTTTCTTACAACATACATGTATTATTCTGTATCCTCCCACTTCCAAGCTATAGGCTACAATTTATAGGAGGTCCACAATGACTTGCCCAGAGGCTCCCTTCAAGCTGTGTTTGCTTGTACGGTCCAGCAGCCCTCAGATGAATAGTCAGCATTTCCTAGAATGTTGCAGCTGTACATTCCTGAGCCACGTGATGTCTGATGTATGACCTATAGGAGAGTCCACACTGTACTTCAAGGCATTTTTATTCAAATATAATTCAGTACAGTCCAAAAAAAAAGTGCATGACAAGGTTTTGTTTGTATAAAATACAATATGTTGAATAGTAAAAAGAAGAACAAGAAGCAAATATCACAATGAAATGGTCATAATTCAGGCAAAATCAGTTAAATGTGTCACATTTATGTTTAGATAATATAAAGACTTTTTTTTATGTCTTTTAGACCGTTCCCAAGATGATGGTTTTTTGTACCGCTGCACAATTCTGGTAAAGATTGGCAACGGCCGCCTCGATGGAGAAAAGATGCTCATCCTTGGCTTCGGGGCAGGAAAACCTCATGAAGTCAGCCAGTCGGAACAGATACTCCATGTTGTGGCCCGTCTTCCCCTTGCAGACGGCAATCTGGTCCGCGATAGCTTGGTCCGAAGCCGGGCCCAGGTAAGAGGGGCTGTCGGAGGTGGCGATGTACGCCACGGCGACGAGGGGGTCCTCGTTCTTTTCCTGGGGGATGAACTCCACCTTTTCCGTTACGTAACCTCCCAGCACCACTTCTCTCATGTTGAGATACCGTAAGGCCTCTTTTATCTGAGCGTCCGCCACTTCGTAGGCCACGCCCCACGTGCAAGCCTGCAGGGGGGGGGGGGGGTCAGACAATCATTAACTGACAATAATGATCAGATATGACGTGTAAACGTTTTAACAATCCTGCATTTTTCCTGGCCTTTTTTGTTGTTTTTTTGCAAAGGTTGGTTTTGCACCCAAAAAAATTGTATTTTATTTTTATTTTTATTTTTATTTTTATTTTTATTTTTATTTTTATTTTTATTTTTATTTTTATTTTTATTTTTATTTTTATTTTTATTTTTATTTTTATTTTTATTTTTATTTTTATTTTTATTTTTATTTTTATTTTTATTTTTATTTTTATTTTTATTTTTATTTTTATTTTTATTCCTTCATTTTCTACCGCTTTCCTCACAAGGGTCGCGGGAGTGCTGGAGCCTATCCCAGCTGTCTTCGGGCGAGAGGCGGGGTACACCCTGGACTGGTGGCCAGCCAATCACAGGGCACATATAGACAAACAACCATTCACACTCACATTCATACCTATGGACAATTTGGAGTCGCCAATTAACCTAGCATGTTTTTCAACATTATTATTATTATTATATATTATATTATTATAATATATTATATTATATCATTATTATTATACAAAATAACTCTCCTGATGTGTAATGTTTACATGCTCTAAAAAAATTAATTCTAACATGAATTTGGTTTATAAAAAAAAACAATAAACAATAGTTTTGCTAACTAATCTAATATTTTGGAGTTTGACAAAAAAATTCTGAGGTCCAAAACCTGAACTAAAGTACAAGACGGGGCCTTTTTGTTTGTACATTAGTGTGTACTCAGATAACAGCTAGTATCTGAGTCACGGCGTGGAAGTGATATATAAGTCTTTTTTTTTGCCTCTCTTTGCAACTATGTTGTGTTCAAGGACAGCCAAACAAAAAATCGCAGTTCTTTTTGAACTAAAATTATGGACTTTTTTATCACATCTTTATAAAGTACTTGCAACTCAGCATGAATGAAATGGGTTTTCTGTGAAAAAAAAACACATTTTATTATACCTATTTATACCTATTAAATTATTTTATATATATTTTGGTTATTATTTATACCTATTTTATGAGGGGGATAAAAAATAATGTCGAATTGAGAGTATGCGGATCTCCTGTTACTTTATTTTTTACAGGACAACAATAGAACTAAGTTATAATATCCACATTTATATTATTATATATTATTATATATTATTGACCACACATTACTCCACTTTAAGTGGAATAAAATTCCTTGGATCAAATGTACAGTATATATATATAGTTTTCCTCACGTTGTGACTTTGTTGTAAGCAGGTTCTATGGTTAGCGACGGCGCCTCAGTAAAATAGGAATGCTGTTGCATGCTATTAATAGTATATGCACTTCTAGTTACATATCTAGTATCTGTATGATGACTTACCTCCTGATCCTCTACCAGTGTCACCACTCTTGCTGGCTGTGGAGATTTGGAGAACACATGGTGATGATGATGAGAACATGTTGACACACATGATGCATCATTATATACAGTAGTATTATGTATATAGTATATATATAAGTGCTTACATTCTCCTTGTCTCCTCGATAAAAGTCATCTCCGTGCCAGAATCGACGTTTGTAGCCCTTAATATAGCCTATTTTTCTTCTCTGGTAGACAAAATCAGGTTTCCACACTAAGGAGCCATAGCCAAATATCCATTGACTACTCTTCATCTCCTCTGGTGTCATGACTGCTAGCAGCTGTTAGCTTCTTACAACAAAAACAAATTTTTGTTCCTCCAAAGTCCCTAAAAATGCTATTCTCTCTCTAAAGCGTCGTACATGCTACAGGTATGATGCACGTAAAGCTCCTTTAAATGCTCCACTTTTTTTTTTTTTCCTTTCGTTTGGGCCAACACGTGTATTTGTTATTCATGTGACGTCACAAGCCACATGGTACCATCCAATGGGAATACAGAGGGGGCGGGACTTGGACGGATATCACTTGTTGAGTCACAGCATTTCTTCCCGCTGCTCAGTCAAAACAGAACTCCTCATCCGGAAGTGAAAGCAAAGGTTTCAAGGGGGCTCACATTTCCCGTACGCTAAGTATCGTTATTAGGATGTGTCTTCATAATAACGATACTTATTGACTCTTTTGTGTGTGTTGTGTGTGTCTGATGATTGTCTTGTGATACAAAGTGTTCCACGAGTGGCTGCCCCAGCCAGTAATCACATTACCCCTAAATAGGCCCATTGAGCTGCAGTGTTATAGCACCGCTCTTTTAAGCTCATTAAGTGTCCGTGGTTAGTTCAGGTGCAGCCTTGAGTTGGCTTTTTGGTTAGGGAATAATATGTTTAGGAACTTGATGTAAAAGTTAGTGCCCCCAAGTGGTGAGGAAAGGACATAGCTGTGTGAAAAGCCTTGATGCTGTTGTCAGATCAGAAGATCAGATTTCAGATCAAGTGAAGCAGAGTTCACATGCAAGAGGACCAGGACTCATCTCTCAGGGGGTCTGGGTTTGGATGGATGGATGGATGGATAGAGACGTAGATAGACAGATAAATAGATGGATGGATGGATGGATGGATACTAGATAGATGGATAGATACATAGATGGATGGATAGATACGTAGATAGATAGATAGATAGATAGATAGATAGATAGATAGATAGATAGATAGATAGATAGATAGATAGATAGATAGATAGATAGATAGATAGATAGATAGATAGATAGATAGATAGATAGATAGATAGATAGATAGATAGATAGATAGATAGATAGATAGATAGATAGATAGATAGATAGATAGATAGATAGATAGATAGATAGATAGATAGATAGATAGATAGATAGATAGATACGTAGATGGATGGATGGATAGATTGATACTAGATACTAGATAGATGGATAGATACATAGATGGATGGATGGATGGATGGATACTGGATCAATGGATGGATACTAGAAAGATAAATAGATCACTACGTATCATCACAAACATCCTTTGAAAGACCACATTGATTATTTATTTCTGCATACAGCTTAAAAAAATGCATATATATATTTATATTCATAATTGATTAAGGACATTTTTACATTGCTGCCAATTGTAGTGGAGTCCACTGAACCATGATTGCTTGCACACTGATTTCACATCACACATACGTACGTAGATAGTAGTACGATGATGAAAATACACAAATGGAACCCATACAAATGCTACTTCAATAGACTCTAGATTAGGAGCTTTCAAAGCGGAGCAGAGTGACACCTCCCAACCTCTTTTATACCTACTCAAAATAATATTGAATATTCAATAATATTAAAAATATGTTCTTCTTTATTTTTCTCAAGCTACCGCACCTCCCTTGAATTTTTTTCCGACTTTAAAAACCCCTCTTCTAGTCTCTATTTGACCAACAAATAAACAGTGTACCACATTCAGGGTTTCTTTCCTTATATAGCTATATAATATAATAACAGCAACAATAATAATAATAATAATAATAATAATAATAAACACCACACAAAAAAAACACTTTAAAAATAAATTCACACTTTTGGTGCATCAATTTACCAAACATACTTCTAATTTCAACATAAATATACAATGTACAAAATAATCATATATATATATATTTATGTATAAAACAGATCAGTGCGTCATATTCTTAAATAATTAATGAAATACTAAAATGACATTTCCATTAAAGGCGTCCTTGGTAAAATAGTCACTTACTTGTTTTAAGTAGGATTTTTGCATAATATTTAAAAGTTAACAAGGCCTTATTCGGAGTTTTTCTGCATATGATTATAGCGCATTATTGTTTTGATTCTTTTTTTTTTGTTCTGTGCAAAGGAATTATGATAAGATAAAGTGTTGGGGGCATAATGTTTTGTTTAAATATAAACTAAGGCTCCGTGATCTGGACATTCTGTGACTACTAAAAAAAAAAAAAAGAACCGTTTTCAGCAGTTTTTGTTGTTGTTTATGTGTTCATTGCCGCAATAAGCGTTTTGTCCTTGTTAACATCTCCGGGGGGCCGTGAGTCTCCTTGGATAAAACCCGGAAAAAGTCACAACAAATGTGACTCCGGATGTCCCGATGTTGTCGTTTACATTCGTCCAAAGATTTTCGTTTGCTTTAAGTTCTATATTGCATCTGAGGAGCGCACGGACTCCATCCAGTTATCAAGTTTTCAAGAGCAGCAACTTTGCATTTAAATAAATCCCAGTCTCTCCACGCTTGTAAACAGTCCACAACAACAAATGGTGGTCTCGTCTTCCGTTTATTAAACCTAAAAACAGAAAGAAAACAACGTTAGTGACCGAAAAGGGAAGACTGAGATTGTAGTACACAAATCCCTACTCTAAACAACACATTTCCCAATCAGCTGTTTGCCCATCAAATAGATGCTTAGTAACCTGGACAGTTGAACTATATAGCGCAGGGGTCTCAAACATGTGGCCCGCGGGCCAAATGTGGCCCACAGGACACTAGTTTGAGGCCTCCGTCTTGATATGAAAGTTTAATGTTAGTCCGGCCCACGAAAGTTTGATATGGATGCTGTATGGTATCATGTACCCAGAAAAAATGATTACGTTTGATTAATGTTCATGTTAAAGGTTAAATAACTGTTAATAGTTATCCTCACTATCCGTGTGGAAGTGGTAAGTTTTTGGCTATTCGTTCTTTCCTTCCTTCCTTCCTCTTGAGTATGCCCCACAGGTGCTCAATTGGGTCTGGAGACACACTGGGGAGCCAGTAGCTACCTTGTAGTTCTCGTTCTCCACGTCCTTCCTTCCTTCCTTCCTTCCTTCCTTCCTTCCTTCCTTCCTTCCTTCCTTCCTTCCTTCCTTCCACTTGAGGATGCCCCACAGGTGCTCAGTTGAGTCTGGAGATGCACTGGGGAGCTAATAGCTACCTTGTAGTTCTCGTTCTCCACGTCCTTCCTTCCTTCCTTCCTTCCTTCCTTCCTTCCTTCCTTCCTTCCTTCCTTCCTTCCTTCCTTCCTTCCTTCCTTCCTTCTTTCCTTCCTTCCTTCCTTCCTTCCTTTCTTCCCTCCGTCCTTCCTTCCTTCCTTCCTTCCTTTCTTCCTTCCTTCCTTCCTTCCTTCCTTCCTTCCTTCCCTCTGTCCTTCCTTCCTTCCTTCCTTCCCTCTGTCCTTCCTTCCTTCCTTCCTTCCTTCCTTCCTCCCTTCCTTTCTTCCTTCCTTCCTTTCTTCCCTCCGTCCTTCCTTCCTTCCTTCTTTCCTTCCTTTCTTCCTTCCTTCCTCCCTTCCTTCCTTCATCCCTCCCTTCCTCCCTTCTTTCTTTCTTTCCTTCCTTCCTTCCTCCCTTCCTTCATTCCTTCCTTCCTTTCTTCCCTCCGTCCTTCCTTCCTTCCTTCTTTCTTTCCTTCCTTTCTTCCTTCCTTCCTTCCTTCCTTCCTTCCTTCCTTCCTTCCTTCCTTCCTTCCTTCCTTCCTTCCTCCCTCCCTTCCTTCCTTTCTTCTTTCTTTCCTTCCTTCCTTCCTTCCTTCCCTCCGTCCTTCCTTCCTTCCTTCCTTCCTTCCTACCTTTCTTCCCTCCGTCCTTCCTTCCTTCCTTCCTTCCTTCCTTCCTTCCTTCCTTCCCTGCTTCTTCCCTCCCTTCCTTCCTTCCACTTGAGTATGCCTTCCTTCCTTCCTTCCTTCCTTCCGTTCTTCGACCACTTTTCCTCACGAGGGTTACGGGGGTGCTGGAGCCTATCCCAGCTGACTTCGGGCGAGAGGCGGGGTACACCCTGGACTGGTGGCCAGCCAATCACAGGGCACATACTGCCCACATACTACTGTAATAATAATGATTGTGAGACGTCTAAGATACTGTAAAGCCGTTAGCATGAAAGGTGATATATAAGAACTTTATGAACTTTTAGAGTTTGATTCCATTTAGTGGACCTTCTTTCCTTCCTTCCTCCCTCCCTTCCTTCCTTCCTTTTGTGGACCTTACCTCAGTTGCAATGATGCATTCATGTTTTTCCTCTGCCATCACAAAGACAGGCTGGTACATTGACTCTCTGGAAGAACATATGGTTGATATCCTGCATTCTGGCCTTTCACTGCAAAGACAGATGTCGGCGGTTAGGATCCAACTTGTTCAATTCCTTCACCTGTGAATGAAAACATCTTACCTGTACATTCTACTCAGATGCTTTTTATCTTCTATCATCTTTTCACAGTTTCCGTCTTTGTCCAAGAGGGATTGTTCATCTTTGTACCTCGTGGATGTTTTATAGTCCACGTGGAAGTGGTTCGTGTGTTTGTGGTTGGACTTCTCGCTGGAGAAGTGAGAATCCACCTCCAAATCCATCATCTTGTTGGTGTTCTTGAGCTCCAGTGTGGATATGAGGTTCTCTTTCTGGAAGTCCGCCTTGGAGAGGTTGTTCATAGTCTCGGAGGCCTGCTGTTTCCTTCGCTGCTTCCTCACGCGATGCATGACCGCGATGAACACGCAGGAGAGCGCCAGCGCCGCCATCAAGCCAATGCCCAAGATGATGGCCCCCAAGTTGAGCTTCTCGTTGGACTCCCAGGCTGTGTTGGCGCTGTTGGATGAAGGCACGTGCGTGGAGGTTCCGCCGTTGCGGCAGATCCAGGAGGTGCAGCGGTCGGCGGCTTTGTCGCAGCGGCGTCCGGTGTAGCCCGGCGGGCAGGCGTAGGTGTAGTCGTTGATGCGGTCCACGCAGGTGGAGCCGTTGGCGCAGGGGTTACTGGCGCACTCGTTGATGTTGATCTCGCAGCGTAGGCCGGTGAAGCCGCCGCGGCAGCTACACACACGAAGGTTGCGGTGCGTCACGCAGTGTCCGCCTAAGGAGCAAAGAATATGATTGGTCGGGCTCTTTTCACACAGATATCATCAAAATCACTTCAGATAATAACTTGGGTGACCTTTTGTTTAGAGGTGAGTCTTGACAATGGGTGTAAGAAAATATCGTTTCGGCGATATATCACGATATATATGAAACGTCCTCATGCATAAACACAGTTTCAACATGGCGAAATGCGAGCACATCGAAGTGTGGACACATTTTGGATTTCTACACAAATTGACAAAACCCATAATCAGTTCCCAGTTCCACATGTCCAAAAGGAGTAGAAAGAAGCAAAGCTTATTAAATCCTACCCCTCCATCTGGTACTTTTACAATCAGTAACTGTTACATTTGTTCACTTCCTTCTTTCCTAATATAATTTAATTTTATTTAATTGTATTTTTTTAATTTTAAATTATTTTTAATTTTTTTAATTAAAAAATACATCAGAATTTTTTTTAAATTTTTTAAATTTTTTTAATTTTTTAATTTTTTTTAATGGTTTTATTTCATTTGAACATGCATCAGATTACAATTGAATGCATCCCATAATCAGTTCCCAGTTCCACATGTCCAAAAGGAGTAGGAAGAAGCAAAGCTTATTAAATCCTACCCCTCCATCTGGTACTTTTACAATCAGTAACTGTTACATTTGTTCACTTCCTGCTTTCCTAATATAATTTAATTTTTATTTAATTGTATTTTTTAATTTTTAATTATTTTTTATTTTTTTAATTAAAAAATACATCAGAATTTTTTTTTAATTTTTTTTAATTTTTTTTAAATGGTTTTATTTCATTTGAACATGCATCAGGTTACAATTGAATGCATCACATAATCAGTTCACAGCTCCACATGTCCAAAAGGAGTAGGAAGAAGCAAAGCTTATTAAATCCTACCCCTCCATCTGGTACTTTTACAATCAGTAACTGTTACATTTGTTCACTTCCTCCTTTCCATAATACAGTTTAAGGTTGTTGTTTTATAAAAAATAATTTAATTTTATTTAATTTTATTTAATTTTATTTAATTTTATTTAATTTTATTTAATTTTATTTAATTTTATTTTTTTGTCACGTACCGAAGTATGAGGTGATATGAGCATGTTTGTCTATATGTGCCCTGTGATTGGCTGGCCACCAGTCCAGGGTGTACCCCGCCTCTCGCCTGAAGACAGCTGGGATAGGCTCCAGCACCCCCTGTGACCCTCGTGAGGAAAAGCGGTAGAAAATGAATGAATGAATAATCTTTAACTCCAAGAAAAAAAAAAGAAAAAAAATATCAATATCTTGTTAACAGTATCGTGATACGTATCGTATTGCCAGATTGTTGCCAATAGACACCACTAGTGTTGACGGTGAAACTCCAACTACTTTTCTAGCTTTTCCAGGTGTTGTACCGCCATTTATACGCCACCCGATTTTTACCAAAGTGAATGTTACAAGGAGTGATGTGCGGTTACCGTTGGTGCATCGCAGGGACGTGCATTTATCCACTTTCTTCTCACAGTTGAGTCCCGTGTACCCTGCCGGACACTCGCAAATGTAACTATGACCATTTTCTGTCTCTTTGCACTTTCCGCCAAGCAAGCAGGGCGCATCCATGCACGTCAGCGTCTTTTGTTCGCAGTGTTCCCCAGCAAAACCTCGTGGGCATTCACACCTGAATCCACTGTCTGATTCCTGGAGTTAGAAAAAGAAAAAAAAATTTTTTTTTTCATATCTTGTTCTCAAATGTTCCCTAAACAAGCCTAAGCAAAGGCTACTCTCCGAAATAAAAAAAATAATAATTTTTCATATCCTGTTCTCACAATGTTCCCTAAACAAGCCTAAGCAAAGGCTGCTATCCGAAATTTAAAAAAAAAAATCTTTTTTTAATATCCTGTTCTCAAAATGTTCCCTAAACAAGCCTAAGCAAAGGCTGCTATCCGAAAAAAAAAAAAAAATAATATCCGGTTCTCAAATGTTCCCTAAACAAGCCTAAGCAAAGGCTGCTATCCGAAATTTAAAAAAAAACATTTTTTTTTCATATCCTGTTCTCAAAATGTTCCCTAAACAAGCCTAAGCAAAGGCTGCTATCCAAAATTTAAAAAAAAAAAAAAATTTTTTCATATCCTGTTCTCAAAATGTTCCCTAAACAAGCCTAAGCAAAGGCTGCTATCCGAAATTTAAAAAAAAAAATAAATTATTTTTTCATATCCTGTTCTCAAAATGTTCCCTAAACAAGCCTAAGCAAAGGCTGCTATCCGAAATTTAAAAAAAAAAATTTTTTTTTCATATCCTGTTCTCAAAATGTTCCCTAAACAAGCCTAAGCAAAGGCTGCTATCCGAAATTTAAAAAAAAAAATTTTTTTCACATCCTGTTCTCAAAATGTTCCCTAAACAAGCCTAAGCAAAGGCTGCTATCCGAAATTTAAAAAAAACAATTTTTTTTCATATCCGGTTCTCCCTAAACAAGCCTAAGCAAATGTTGCTATCCGAAATTTAAAAAAAAAATGTTTTTTTCATATCCGGTTCACAAATGGTCCCTAAACAAGCCTAAGCAAAGGCTGCTATCCGAAATTTAAAAAAAAAAAATTTTTTTTTTCATATCCTGTTCTCAAAATGTTCCCTAAACAAGTCTAAGCAAAGGCTGCTATCCAAAATTTAAAAAAAAAAAATTTTTTTCATATCCTGTTCTCAAAATGTTCCCTAAGCAAAGGCTGCTATCCGAAATTAAAAAAAAAAAAAAAATTTTTTTTCATAAGCTGTTCTCAAAATGTTCCCTAAACAAGCCTAAGCAAAGGCTGCTATCCGAAATTTAAAAAAAAATATTTTTTTTTCATATCCTGTTCACAAAATGTTCCCTAAACAAGCCTAAGCAAATGTTGCTATCCGAAATTTTAAAAAAAAATGTTTTTTCATATCCGGTTCACAAATGGTCCCTAAACAAGCCTAAGCAAAGGCTGCTATCCGAAATTTAAAAAAAAATTTTTTTTTCATATCCTGTTCTCAAAATGTTCCCTAAACAAGTCTAAGCAAAGGCTGCTATCCAAAATTTAAAAAAAAAAAAAAAAATTTTCATATCCTGTTCTCAAAATGTTCCCTAAGCAAAGGCTGCTATCCGAAATTAAAAAAAAAAAAAAAAATTTTTTTTCATAAGCTGTTCTCAAAATGTTCCCTAAACAAGCCTAAGCAAAGGCTGTTATCCGAAATTTAATTTTTTTTTCATATCCTGTTCTCAAAATGTTCCCTAAACAAGCCTAAGCAAAGGCTGCTATCCGAAATTTTAATTTTTTTTTTTCATATCCTGTTCTCAAATGGTCCCTAAACAAGCCTAAGCAAAGGCTGCTATCCTTAGCTTGCATCCTATTTACAGTACACTGTAAACTGGGAATTGGGTCATTCAGGACTTGACAATCAATGGCATCCTCCTGGACTCGCAGATAGGCGAAGGCAAAAACAAAAACAGGAAAGCCTGTGTTGTGGGAAAGGAGAGAGAGGGACTTCCGCACTCACTAAGCAGTTGCCTCCGTTGCGACACGGCCGTCTGTCACAATCTCTGACCTCGGAGTCGCACTTGACCCCCGTGAAGCCCGGCAAGCAGGCGCAGGTGTAGCTGCCCTGACCCGTGTTCATGCACGTGGCCCCGTTGGTGCACGGCTTGTGATGAGTGCAGTAGTTTAAATCTGGAAAAATGGAAAAAAAATATATATATATATACAATATATCCATATTTACGTACTTTACATGACTTTGACTTGGACGTCACATACCCTGGTCACAAAATATGCCCCCCCAGCCTTCTTTGCAGGAGCACTGCCACGGCTCTGTGCAGGTACCATGTTTACACGATGGGTGGAGTTTACACACGTCACAAAAGACGCCCTGCCAGCCTTCTCTGCATCTGTTGAAACACCATTATTATTATTATTATTATTATTATTATTATTATTATTATTATTATTATTATTATTATTATTATTAGCCTTAAAGGAACATCACAACAATAAAGACCAGCTAAAGAAACACAGTTATAAACATTACCTTTAACTATTATTATAACTTCTACCGCTTATCCTCATGAAGGGTTGTGGGTGGTGCTGGAGCCTATCCCAGCTGTCTTCAGGTCGAGAGGCAGGGTACAACCTGGACTGGTGGCCAGCCAATCACAGGGCACATTCACGGTTCTTCTAGCTTGCCTCTTTGTCAGGGCTGTAGCGTTTTTGCATCCTTGTTAAAATGTATTGTTGCAGTCGTTTATTCATTTTCTGCCGCTTATCCTTACAAGGGTTCGAGGGGGGGGGGTGCTGGAGCCTATCTCAGCTGTCTTGGTGTGAGAGGCGGGGTACACCCTGGACTGGTGGCCAGCCAATCACAGGGCACAAAAAGACAAACAACCATTCACACTCACATTCATACCTATGGACAATTTGGAGTCGCTAATTAACCTAGCATGTTTTTTGGAATGTGGGAGGAAACCGGAGTACCCGGAGAAAACCCACGCATGCACGGGGAGAACATGGGAAAACTCCACACAGAGATGTCTGAGGGTGGAATCGAACTTGGGTCTCCTAGCTGTGGGGCCTACACGCTAACTACACGCCAAAATATGTAATATTCATTCATTTTCTACCGCTTTTTCTCACGAGGGTCGCGGGTGGTGCTGGAGCCTATCCCAGCTGTCTTCCTAGCCAATCACAGGGCACATATAGACAAACAACCATTCACACTCACATTCATACCTATGGACAATTTGGAGTCGCTAATTAACCTAGCATGTTTTTGGAATGTGGGAGGAAACCGGAGTACCCGGACAGGATGGGGAGAACATGCAAACTCCACACATAGATGTCTGAGAGTGGAATCGAACTCTGGTCTCCTAGCTGTGGGGCCTGCGCGCTAACCACTTAAACACCGTGCAGCCAAAATATGTAACATTCATTCATTTTTCTACCGCTTTTTTTCCACGACGGTCGCGAGCGGTGCTGGAGCCTATCCCAGCTGTCTTCCTACACCCTGGACCGGTGGCCAGCCAATCACAGGGCACATATAGACAAACAACCATTCACACTCACATTCATACCTATGGACAATTTGGAGTCGCTAATTAACCTAGCATGTTTTTGGAATGTGGGATTGAACTCGGGTCTCCTAGCTGTGGGGTCTACGTGCTAACCACTTATTATATTATAACTTAAATATGATGTGAATGTGTGTAAAACGTAAAATATGGTAAATATGAGTCAATCAGGGATGTAATAATACAAATGGACGTTTAAGAAAACAAATTATTTCCAAATAGATAGTATTAATATGTGACAAAAAAATAATGAAAAATATAAATTATCTGAATTTACAATCATATACATACATATAATATAAACAATATTGTAATTTTAGGGATAAAAAAGGGACAAAAAAAACTATGCGTTCATATGTCATTTTTCATATATCACTATCATATCAGCTGATAACTGATATGATATAATATATCGCTCTAGTTCCTTTGAATTTTTTTTGTATTTTTTATTAGTATTAACTAAAAAAAATACAATTAAACATATATGTTAATATATTAACCGCTATTAAAGTGGAAGCTCCAAAGAGAAATACACATAAACATATTATTAATATTATTATTGTTATTCTTACATTAAAAATTACTTCCTCAAAGATGATAAACATCATCATCACGTGGGAAAAAAATCCTGGAGTGTTTTAACATATTTTAATAATCATAAGGTATATTACTTCAAAAAAAATATTTTGAATGAAGGAATAAAATTTTTCTTTATTATTAATAATAATCATAACTCAATACGTACTTGCATTCTCCGGGTAATGTGCAGTTCCCATTACTTTCATTGCATCCTTCGAGACAGATTGCTGTGAAAAAAAAACGATATTAAAGGATATTAAATTCCTCATTCATGCAGCGACTCTTCTTAAGCAAACTTGCTTTCCTGGTGTTTTTTTTTAATGGGTATGCCCAATATGGCCGCTGTGTTCTACATTGATTTTGCATGCTGTTAAATGGCTGGTTGCTTTGGTGCAGAGCAGATGTTTGTTCTTAAAGAGGCAAGCGAAAAAAAAAAAAAAAAAAAAAACAACAAAAAAAAAATCAGGACAGCTGCCCCATTGTTGTTGTTGTTGTTGTTGTTGGGCAGTTCGAGCCCCCCGTATGCAGCTGCTGCTCTATGCCGCCGCAACAACAATAGAGGCCGCAATTTAGTGGCGCGTGGCGGCCTATAATGCCGCGATTAACCCCCGGGGCGTGTGCTCCTTCCTCATAGAGCACCTCCGTGGATTAAACATGTTCAAACATGCACACGCCAATTTTTTTTTATATTGTCTACTTTCAACACTTTCAATTTTTTGCAGCGCATTTAAAGCAAAAACAAAGTCAAACTGCACACGCTATACTACTACTACAAGACTTTGATTTCTGACCTTTTATAAAAAATATTTTTCACTTAGCTTTTAACAACCAAATCATTATATGTAATCGGCAAATAAATTATATAATAAAAATATATATTTATTATTATATTTATTTATATTTATTACTTATATTATATTTATTATTTATATAATAAATATAATTATATAATAAATATATATATTATTATATTTATTATAATTATTTATATTCATTATTATATTTATTATAATTATTTATATTCATTATTATATTTATTTATATTTATTATTTATATTATATTTATTATTTATATAATAAATATAACTATATAATAAATATATATATTATAATATTTATTATAATTATTTATATTCATTATTATATTTATTTAGATATATTAAATTTATGGCATAATTTCTGCATAATATCTAAATTTTTGTATTATTAGATAGATATAGATAGATAGATTATTATTAGATAGATAGATAGATTATTAGATACACATTTTTCATTTAGCTTTTAACAACCAAATCATTATATGTAATTGACAAATGAATTATAATAAATTATATAATAAATATATTTATTATTATATTTATTATAATTATGTATATTATTATATTTATTTATAAATATATATTTATATATATTTTATTTATTATATTATATAATAAATATTAAATTAAATTAATAAATATTAAATATTAAATATTATAATAATATTATATTAATAATATAATAATATATTATATTTATTTATATATATATTAATAAATTATATATATATATATTATATTTATTATAATTATTAATATTTATTATTACAATTATATATAATAAATTATAATAAATGAATGTCATAATTTCTGCCTAATATCTGCCTAATATATTATAACCAATGTATTTTATCTAATTAAGCAAAGCTGTGAAATGATGACAGAAACGGTCATCCTTAAAACAAAGTCGGTTATATATATTAATTGACAAATGAATTATAATAAATTATATAAAATATATTTATTATAATTATTTATATTATTATATTTATTTATGTATAATAAAATATATATATAATATTTATTATAATTATTTATATTTATTATATATTTATATATAATAAATTCTAATAAATTAATGGCATAATTTATGCCTAATATCTTAATTTTTGTATTATTATAATGGCTTATATATAATATGATGGCTTATATGTTTAGCAAATAAGCACAATAGAAACATTTAGTGACCTTTTATGACACTTTTTACAGAAAAGGTCATCCTTAGCATATGTGTGTTATGTGTATGTTCATATGAACATATGTATGTTCATAAACATGTTTGTAATAAGCCACCCCAACACATTTAAACCGATTCTTACCGGCCACGTGAAGTTGAGCGGCAAACGCAGCCTGGTGTCCGGCATCATGCTGAACGAATCGGCGCCCAGGACTCGAGTGCCGGCTTTGCCGAAGAGGCAACCTCCGGGAGTCACCACCGTTTGGAAGTTCTTCAAACAAACCGTGAAAAAAGTCCTGCAGCCTGTCATACCGCAGCTCTTTCCGTTCGCCAGCAAAGCTTTGGAATTGTCAAAATGATGCAGATCGATCTCGAACACACCCGATCCCAGAACCTAATAATAATAAACAGGGAGCGAGATTTCAGCACAGAAAATGCTATTTTGACAAAAACCACCCTGTAGTTTTTTACAAGGGTGACAATACCTGAGTAAAACATGGTACAACTATTACAAGGATAGATGTGAACCAAACGGCCATCCTTTAGAACTTAATGTGCGTATCCTGGAAGTGTGGTGCTTAGTCCAAAATTGCTAAAATAATAAATATAATCCGGAAGTAGAAGATCCAGCTCCAAAAAAAAAACCCAAAAAAGAAGTTATCCAGTGCAAGTATTAGACCGATATCAAGAACGTCAATATCCACAAGTGAGTCATTCTGCGGTCTTTGTGTTGTCCATCCATCGTGGCGGTCACTTGTGGGAATTTGTTGCTGTTGTTGTGCTGCTTTAGCGACACTCGTGGAGTCTGCAGTGATGCTGGTGCATGCATGTGGACGAGCATCAGTGCATGTTGACACCCCACTGTGGGGCTCTTTCACGGCCCCCCTCCGGCTTATATATGCCCCAGCTGCTTGGACGTGACAATAAACCCCGCCTACTCCCACGCACACGCAACGCACTGCTTTTTTTTTTTTATTGGCGTCATGTTTGTGGTTGTGCAGGCTTGCATTGTTTCACGGACAAGTAGTGCAGCTCTTAAGAAATATAATAAAAAATATAATATAAAAATATAATATAATATAATATAATATAATATAATATAATATAATATAATATAATATAATATAATATAATATAATATAATATAATATAATATAATATAATATAATATAATATAATATAATATAATATAATATAATATAATATAATATAATATAATATAATATAATATAATATAATATAATATAAATGTATTATATATAATTATATAATTAATAATAATTTTTATAATAATATAATAATTTTAATAATAAATTAATTATAATTTTATAATTTTATAATTTTATAATTTTATAATTTTATAATTTTATAATTTTATAATTTTATAATTTTATAATTTTATAATTTTATAATTTTAAAAAATTGTAATTAAAAAAATCAGATAATGGAATTACATTAACACTGCAGTTATATTGTTTATAGACGTGGGAGTCATTTTTTCTTTAAATAATTTGATATTTTTTATAGATTTAAAAAAATATTTGTTATTTTTTATTTAAGCCTCCTAAATAATTTGATATTTTTTTTATAGATTAAAACAAATGTTTTATTGATTTTAAATTTTTGACCAAAAAAACCTGTGACAAATTTCATATAATAGGGCAAAAGCAGGCTAAGCAGTAAATGTTACATTTGTTCACTTCCTGCTTTCTTAATATAATTTAAGTTATTTTTCCATTTGAAAAAAATATTTTTAATTTTATTTTATTTTTTTGTCACGTACCAAAGTACGAAGTGATATGGGTACCATAATAACTGTCAATATATTGATATATATATATATATATATATATATATATATATATATATATATATATATATATATATATATATATATATATATATATATATATATATATATATATATATATATATATATATATATATATATGTATATATATAGCACATCATGACCGGCTAGCTAGCTTAAATTCTATCGAGTTCATCCAAACAAAATTGTAAACGGTTGGCATTTGTACAAATAAATGGCACAGTCGGGATCATAAATAATAAAAAAAATCATGCTTAACTAGCAATAATGTCGCCAATTGAAAGCCCATTTGTATCAATAGAAGACCGTAGTGCCACAATGTTTATTGAAATAACATCCACTCAATCCGCTTTAAGAACACTAAGAACACAAGTGTTTGCAATTGTTTCCAAACAAAAATGAAGTGTAAAAAAAACACAAAAACTGTATATAAAAACTCACCGAGCATATTCAAACACCATATACATTTTTTTTACCGCTCATGCTGAGTTCAGGCATTGTGTGATTTTTATCACTCCTGCAACAGGCCGACTTGTCCGAGTAGGATTTACAATGAGGGAACAGGATTTCGGCAGCGTTCCCTCACCATGAAGAAGCGTGGCTCCAGAGCACTCCTGCAGAGATGACTTCATTTCTAAACCCTCTTCTTTGACTTATTGGTTGGAGACTCCAATTTAAGGACCAGAAAAAAGACTATTGACCGTTTTATACCTCTCTATTTGACATTCCCACCCCCGACTCACTCTTTAGGGCAGGGGTCTCAAACATGCGGCCCGTGGGCCAAATGTGGTACGCAGGATACTAGTTTGAGGCCCCCGCCTTGATATGAAAGTTTAATGTTAGTTTGATATGGATGCTGTTTTTTCAGAGCCCTGTAGACATGACAAAACACGACTATAGTCACATTTATACTTTTTTATTTACAACATATTGCGCAACTGCAGGGTCTTGAGACACATGCTAACTCGCAAACTAGAGAGCTAGCGACCTAAACGGTAGCATTCAAGTTATTTCCTTTAAACTTAAATAGCCAAAAACTTACCACTTCCACACGGATAGGGAGGATAACTATTAACAGTTATTTAACCTTTAACATGAACATTAATCAAACGTAATCATTTTTTCTGGGTACATGATACCACACAGCAGGGGTCTCAAACACACGGCCCGCGGGCCAAATGTGGCCCGCAGGACACTAGTTTGAGGCCCCCGCCTTGATAGGAAAGTTTAATGTTAGTTTGATATGGATGCTGTATGGTATCATGTACCCAGAAAAAAATTATTACGTTTGATTAATGTTCATGTTAAAGGTTAAATAACTGTTAATAGTTATCCTCCCTATCCGTGTGGAAGTGGTAAGTTTTTGGCTATTTAAGTTGAAAGGAAATAACTTGAAGGCTACCGTTTAGGTTGCTAGCTAATATGTTGTAAATAAAAAGAGTATAAATGTGACTATAGTCGTGTTTTGCAGGGTCTTGAGACACATGCTAACTTGCAAACTAGAGCGCTAGCGACCTAAACGGTAACCTCCAAGTTATTTCCTTTAAACTTCAATAGCCAAAAACTTACCACTTCCACACGGATAGGGAGGATAACTATTAACAGTCATTTAACCTTTAATATGAACATTAATCAAACATAATAATTTTTTTCTGGGTACATGATACTATACAGCAGGGGTCCCAAACATGCGGCCCGCGGGCCAAATGTGGCCCCCCGGGACACTAGTTTGAGGCCCCCGCCTTGATATGAAAGTTTAATGTTAGTGCGGCCCGCGCAAGTTTGATATGGATGCTGTATGGTATCATGTACCCAGAAAAAATTATTACGTTTGATTAATGTTCATGTTAAAGGTTAAATAACTGTTAATAGTTATCCTCCCTATCCGTGTGGAAGTGGTAAGTTTTTGGCTATTTAAGTTTAAAGGAAATAACTTGAAGGCTACCGTTTAGGTCGCTAGCTCTCTAGTTAGCGAGTTAGCATGTGTCTCAAGACCCTGCAGTTGCGCAATATGTTGTAAATAAAAAGAGTATAAATGTGACTATAGTCGTGTTTTGTCATGTCTACAGGGCTCTAATAATGCTTTGTTCATTTTAATCTGAAAAATAATAATTTGTCTACCCACCAACTATATGTGGTTTCTTAAGTTTTTATTATTTGGTGTTTTATTATTATTATTATATTTATTTATTACTGATTAATTTTCTTTATTCTTGATTTGTTTATTTATTTTTCATCTTATTTTGTGCAGAAAAATAAAAAGTAAGATATTTGAGAACAGTGGAATGTTTTATCAGAGCTTTTATTGTAGAAAATTGGAACCAAAGTGAAGTTTTTTTTTATTTTTTTGTTTTTAATAAATGCGTTTTTTTTTTTTTGGAAAACCTGATGCAGCCCAGTCTCACCCAGACCCTAGCTCCAGTGGCCCCCAGGTAAATTGAGTTTGAGACCCCTGCCTTAGGGGATCTCTTTAGCTCACACTTAATGCTTTCATCCAATTTTCAGGTTCTTATATGTGAAAATGACTTTATTTACACATACATCTCATGAGTTTTAAAGGTGCTATGTATACAAAGTGATTGTTTCTAGAACCCTGGTGGTTTCGCTTTCAGTGTTCATATACACCAACACATTCATACACTTGAATATTTCATGCTCTGTGGCACGGTTTCTCTGTGCCAGCTCAGGTTTCAGTCGCTTTTTACATTCGGAATGGTGCTAAACACACATAAGATGGAAGAAGACCAAATAAAGAGTTTGACACGATGACATCATAACAGGACTATCATATTTTAACCATTCATTCATTTTGTACCGCTTATCCTCACGAGGTTCGCAAGGGGGTGCTGGAGCCTATCCCAGCTGTCTTCAAGCAAGCGAGGCGTTGTACACCCTGGACTGGTGGCCAGCCAATCACAGGGCACATATAGACAAACAACCATTCACACTCACATTCATACCTATGGACAATTTGGAGTTGCTAATTAACCTAGCATGTTTTTGGAATGTGGGAGGAAACCGGAGTACCCGGAGAGGTCTCCACTTGACCGCCGTGCAGCCCCTAATCAACAGTATTAACAGTTATTTAACCTTTTAAAATGAACATGAATGAAACTTCAAAATTTTACCCAATTAGCAAGTTAGCATTGTTAGCATCGGGGCTTCAAACTAGCGTCCCGCGGGCTGCGAGTTTGAGACCACTGATTGAGACGTTAAAGGGGACCGATTATGCACCTGTGGGGCAGACTCAAGTGAACGGAAGGAAAGAAGGAAGGAAGGAGGGAAGGAGGGAAGGAAGGAAGGAAGGAAGGAAGGAAGGAAGGCCGTGCAGCCCCTAATCAACAGTATTAACAGTTATTTAACCTTTTAAAATGAACATGAATGAAACTTCATAATTTTACCCAATTAGCAAGTTAGCATTGTTAGCATCAAAGCTCAAACTAGTGTGCCCTGTGATTGGCTGGCCACCAGTCCAGGGTGTACCCCGCCTCTCACCCAAAGACAGCTGGGATAGGCTCCAGCATCCCCTGCCATGCGTTAGAAAATGAATGAATTAATGAATTTTCTAGAGGAGTGGTTAGCATGCAGACCTCACGGCTAGGAGACCTGGGTTCAATTCCACCCTCAGCCACACTCGGCATGCGTGGGTTTTCTCCGGGTACTCCGGTTTCCTCCCACATTCCAAAAAACATGCTGGGTTAATTAGCGACTCCAAATTGTCCATAGGTATGAATGTGAGTGTGAATGGTTGTTTGTCTATATGTGCCCTGTGATTGGCTGGCCACCAGTCCAGGGTGTACCCCGCCTCTCGCCCGAAGACAGCTGGGATAGGCTCCAGCACCCCTTGTGAGGAAAATTGAATGAATAATATCCACACAGAATCGCATCACTAGCATGTTTATTTTGGGTATTTGTTGAAAATGACCATAACAAAGTACAAAAAATAGTGACTTGTAGAACCTTGTAGTACCTGATCTTCCCAAAATGGGATTTTCTATAACAAAACAAGAACATGTGTTATAGTCCCCAGGTCATTTCTGTCTTGGAAACAGCATTTTCGGGTTAAATATATTTCCATCTTGAAAATTATTGTATAAAGTATAAAATGATGATGTACAAAATCCATCATCCAAAATGTTATTCCAAACATATTTAACATTGCAGCCGAATCAAACAAATCTAACCAGACACAGTTAGAAAATATATCCAGTCTGACACAAAATAACCCTTTTTGTACCTTTTCATTCCCTAATCAGCATGCTGTGTTTAAGGTTCGAACGCCAGCTGAAAGTCTACGGAACAATCAGAAGTCAGCTTTACAAAACACTGTCACGGAGAAAAATGATTTCCTATTGTGACTGCAGATGGAAACGTGGAGGGGGTCGTGTCTGTTTCCAAAATGGTGTTTATTTTAGAGCCGAACAGCAGAAAGGACCCTGTGAGATAATTGTTTACATTGGCCGAGGGTAAATAACCGCAGCACTGAATGTACCGTCACTCATGCCATGTTTACTTTCGTTTATGCAGTTCGATAAATAGCTCTAGATTCATGTTGAAATAATTACTACTATTGAAATATCAGCGGTCACTAAGCAGATTTAGATTATTTTGCATAAAATGTTGACAGGTATGTTCAAGGGTAACGCAGCACTACTGCACGTTTCCTGAGAACTGGGGTAGTCAACATGCGGTTCTGAAGCCGAATTCAGGCCTCCTTTTTGTGGCTCTTAAGGTCCATACATCCATGCATCAATTTTCGGGCTTCAGCTCTGCTGGAGCCTATCCCAGCTGTCTTCAACCGAGAAGCGGGGTACACCCTGGACTGGTGGCCAGCCAATCACAGGGCACATATAGACAAACAACCATTCACACTCACATTCATACCTATGGACAATTTGGAGTCGCTAATTAACCTAGCATGTTTTTTTGGAATGTGGGAGGAAACCGGAGTACCCGGAGAAAACCCACGCATGCACGGGGAGAACATGCAAACTCCACACAGAGATGGCCGAAGGTGGAATTGAACACGGGTCTCCTAGCTGTGAGGCCTGCTAACCACTCGACCACTGTGCAGCCAAAATATGTAACGTTCATTCATTTTCTACCTATTTTTCTCACGAGGGTTTCGAGCGGTGCTGGAGCCTATCCCAGCTGTCTTCCTACACACTGGACTGGTGGCCAGCCAATCACAGGGCACATATAGACAAACAACCATTCACACTCACATTCATACCTATGGACAATTTGGAGTCGCTAATTAACCTAGCATGTTTTTGGAATGTGGGAGGAAACCGGAGTACCCGGAGAAAACCCACGCATGCACGGGGAGAACATACAAACTCCACACAGAGATGGCCGAGGGTGGAATTGAACTTGGGTAATCTGTCTGTGAGGCCTGTACGCTAACCACTCTCCCACCGTGCAGCCTCACTCCTAGCATTCATTTTCTACCGCTTTTCCTCACGAGGGTCACGGGGGTTTCTGGAGACTATCCCAGCTGTCTTCGGACCCTGGATTGGTCACCAGCCAATCACAGGGCACATATAGACAAACAACCATTCACACTCACATTCATACCTATGGACAATTTGGAGTCGCTAATTAACCTAGCATGTTTTTGGAATGTGGGAGGAAACCGGAGTACCCGGAGAAAACCCATGCAAATTCCACACAGAGATGGCCGAGGGTGGAATTGAACTCGGGTAATCTAAATGTGAGGCCTGTTAAAAGTGGAGCAGTACTATTGGATCAAGTAGTGGGTGATCCTGCATCCTGGTAGTCCACAACTACGTGTTGTTTGGGTGTAAATTCTACCCGCAGGCCTACCTGATGTCACGATGACGTCACCTAGCCGAAGCCTCACAGCTTTATCTGCGTAGCCTTTAAGGGACCAGTGTGTTGTCAGTCACAGTGTGAGGGTATGTTGTCATGTTGTGGCAACACTTTAGTAAGAGGGTGTCTGGAAAGTTCCACAACTGGTAGACAAGACATGTAGAATGTCAGCTACTACAAAGATGGTCGTCTTAGACTTTGCTATGATATTTTGTATTACGACGTTTTGTTGTTATGAAGAAAAAATAATTCATTCATTCATTCATTTTCTACCGCTTTTCCTCACGAGGGTCGCGGGGGGTGCTGGAGCCTATCCCAGCTGTCTTCGGGCGGCAGGCGGGGTACACCCTGGACTGGTGGCCAGCCAATCACAGGGCACATATAGACAAACAACCATTCACACTCACATTCATACCTATGGACAACTTGGAGTCGCTAATTAACCTAGCATGTTTTTGGAATGTGGGAGGAAACCGGAGTACCCGGAGAAAACCCACGCATGCACGGCGGAGAACATGCAAACTCCACACAGAGATGATGGAGGGTGGGATTGAACCCGGGTTTCCTAGCTAACCTAGCATTTTTTTGGAAAATTTTTGGAAAATACGTATGTGTTACCAACTTCAGAGCTACTAGATCGCACCGCTAGAACTGATTTAATTTTTAAAACATAATAAAACAAAATAGCATTATATGTACTTTTGGGAAATAAAAACACTTTTTTGTTATTTTACTTTATTTGCCTTTTATTTAACCTACAAATATGTCAGATCGTTTTGCCTGACCCTGTATAATTTTTTAAAAATAAAAACACTTTTTTAATTTTACTTTATTTGCCTTTTATTTAACCTACAAATATGTCAGATCATTTTGCCTGACCCCGTATAATTTAGGAAAATAAAAACACTTTTTTTAAAAATTTTACTTTATTTGCCTTTTATTTAACCTACAAATATGTCAGATCGTTTTGCCTGACCCTGTATAATTTTTGAAAATAAAAACACTTTTTTAAAAATTTTAATTTATTTGCCTTTTATTTAACCTACACATATGTCAGATCATTTTGCCTGACCCTGTATAATTTTTGAAAATAAAAAAACTTTTTTAAATTTTACTTTATTTGCCTTTTATTTAACCTACAAATGTGTCAGATCATTTTGCCTGACCCTGTATAATTTTTGAAAATTAAAAAAAACTTTTTTAAATTTTACTTTATTTGCCTTTTATTTAACCTACAAATGTGTCAGATCGTTTTGCCTGACCCCGTATAATTTTTGAAAATAAAAAACTTTTTAAAATTTTACTTTATTTGCCTTTTATTTAACCTACAAATGTGTCAGATCGTTTTGCCTGACTCTGTATAATTTTTGAAAATAAAAAAACTTTTTTTAATTTTACTTTATTTGCCTTTTATTTAACCTACAAACGTGTCAGATCGTTTTGCCTGACCCTGTAGTTGTTATCCAAGACAGCATGACATTAGCGCACAGATGGGGAGTTTGAACACCATCTTTGATCACCGAAGCTTACGATGTTTATGCTGACTCAGGTCACACACACATTGTTGTTTGAGTCCTCCTCCCGATGGACGCCCCGGTGCTGAGGGTTCCGACTAGAACCTGTTTGTCTAGTGAAGGCTCATTGAGGTTGGATCTTCACTGATGACGCTGAGTGGACGGGTCTCACGTCGATGGCAATGAAGCGTTTCCCACAAGTCCACTCTAGCGGCGACGTTCCTGGCCTGGGTTACGGGGCTTGTTGTTCCAAGTCGACCTCCAAAATCCCCAGTTGCTCACGTTCTTACTCCTCTCGCTCTCTCTGGCTCTCACTGGTAATTTTCTTGTCCCTGTCAAATAGTTGACATGTGCCAAAAATGAATGCTGGCGGTCGGCCATCTTTCCAATCATGTTGCCTTTTTTCCAAAGTAAACTTTTTTCGTACTAAACAACTATGAACCGAAGTAATAGCGTCCTTTTTTTTAAGTATCTTACGGTTTTAAAGTATCTTAAATATCTTGAAAAAATAACGGTGAAAAAAAAATTTTTTTTTTTGTTAATTCGGAAATTAGCTAGCTACTTATTGCTTTATGGCATATGATGCTGGGAAAACATTTTTTTTTGTTAATTCGGAAATTAGCTAATTACTTATTGCTTTATGGCATATGATGCTAGGAAAAAAAAATTTTTGTTAATTCGGAAATTAGCTAGAATCCTAGCATCATATGCCATAAAGCAATAAGTAGCTAGCTAATTTCCAAATTATTGCTTTATGGCATATGATGCTAGGAAAAAAAAAGGTTTTTGTTAATTCGGAAATTAGCTAGCTACTTGTTGCTTTATGGCATATGATGCTAGGAATTTTTTTTTTTTTGTTATTTTGGAAATTAGCTAGCTACTTATTGCTTTATGGCACATGATGCTAGGAAAAAAAATTTTTTGTTAATTCGGAAATTAGCTAGCTACTTATTGCTTTATGGCATATGATGCTAGGAAATTTGTTTTGTTAATTTGGAAATTAGCTAGCTACTTATTGCTTTATGGCATATGATGCTAGGAAAATTTTTTTTTGTTAATTTGGAAATTAGCTAGCTACTTATTGCTTTATGGCATATGATGCTAGGAAAATTTTTTTTTGTTAATTTGGAAATTAGCTAGCTACTTATTGCTTTATAGCATATGATGCTAGGAAAAATTAGTTTTTTGTTAATTCAGAAATTAGCTAGCTACTTATTGCTTTATGGCATAAGATGCTAGGCAAAAAAATGTTTTTTGTTAATTTGGAAATTAGCTAGCTACTTATTGCTTTATGGCATATGATGCTAGGAAAAAAATTTTTTTTGTTAATTTGGAAATTACCTAGCTACTTATTGCTTTATGGCATATGATGCTAGGATTAAGTAGGCTATTAATTACTGTGAAAATCAAAAATACAGTGGAACCTTGGTTAGCGTAAGCCCCGGTTAGCATGTTTTTTTGGGGTTTTTTTGTTTGTTTTTTTTTTAGTTTTTTTTTCAGAAAATGATCACAATTGTATTTTTGTGTACATTTATTGTTTATGTTTGCGGACTTACAGTATTTATTATGTTAGTTCAAATCTTCTATACCTGAATAGAGATGCGGGAATTAATTTATTTTTTTCATTGATTAATCCAAAAAATAATCGACCAATTATTTGCGATTAGTTACAACCCTACCAGGAATAAATGGATGGGATTCAACCATGTTATTCTGGGATGCGGAGCAATTATTGCAATGGAACTCAAAACAAACATCTGTCTAATGGAGTAATATAAACACTTTATAAAACACTTTTCAATAGCTGAATCCATTATCCTGATCAATTTCTCCGTAAAAGCATTTCAGCTCTCACAGGATATGCTTTATGATTTATGACTCCGGGTGATGAATGACACTGATAATATAAATGCAAATTAAGTTTTCATTTGTTTATCTTACAAACTACGGTTCCTGCAGCAGGACAAAAACAAATACAGCAAAGTAAAATCAAAGTTATGTTTTGAAGATGTTTCATCTGCTGGGAAAATGAAGGGAAGAAGCTGTATAGCAGGGGGCCACCTGGGGGCCACTGGAGCTCGGGTCTGGGTGAGACTGGACATATTGCGCAACTGCAGGGTCTTGAGACACATGCTAACTCGCAAACTAGCGACCTAAACGGTAGCCTTCAAGTTATTTCCTTTAAAATTAAATAGCCAAAAACTTACCACTTCCACACGGATAGGGAGGATAACTATTAACAGTTATTTAACCTTTAACATGCACATTAATAAAAAAACGTAATAATTTTTTCTGGGTACATGATACTAACATTAAACTTTCATATCAAGGCGGGGGCTTCAAACTAGTGTCCTGCGGGCCACATTTGGCCCGCGGGCTGCGTGTTTGAGACCCCTGCATTAGATCGACTACAAAATGAACAAAGCATTATTAGAGCCCTGTAGACATGACAAAACACGACTATAGTCACATTTATACTCTTTTTATTTACAACATATTGCGCAACTGCAGGGTCTTGAGATACATGCTAACTCGCAAACTAGAGAGCTAGCGACCTAAACGGTAGCCTTCAAGTTATTTCCTTTCAACTTAAATAGCCAAAAACTTACCACTTCCACACGGATAGGGAGGATAACTATTAACAGTTATTTAACCTTTAACATGAACATTAATCAAACGTAATATTTTTTTCTGGGTACATGATACCATACAGCAGGGGTCTCAAAAATGCAGCCCGCGGGCCAAATGTGGCCCGCAGTACACTAGTTTGAGGCCCCCGCCTTGATATGAAAGTTTAATGTTTGATATGGATGCTGTATGGTATCATGTACCCAGAAAAAATTATTACGTTTGATTAATGTTCATGTTAAAGGTTAAATAACTGTTAATAGTTATCCTCCCTGTCTGTGTGGAAGTGGTAAGTTTTTGGCTATTTAAGTTTAAAGAAAATAACTCGAAGGCTACCGTTTAGGTCGCTAGCTCTATTTCCTTTCAACTTAAATAGCCAAAAAAAATACCACTTCCACACGGATAGGGAGGATAACTATTAACAGTTATTTAACCTTTTACATGAACATTAATAAAAAAAAAAACGTAATAATTTTTTCTGGGTACATGATACTAACATTAAACTTTCATATCAAAGTCGGGGGCCTCAAATTAGTGTCCTGCGCACCACATTTGGCCCGCGGGCCGCAAGTTTGAGACCCCTGCTGTATAGTATTTAAAAAAAAAATCTTATTTAACAAACTTATATATATAGTAAATTATGAGGATTTATCAAAAAATAAGTAGTCCAAATAAATACAGCGCAGCGATTTAATGTAATATGTCAACGGCGATAAGGCTCTGAGAAAATGGCCGTGTGTACCCTCTCACGGTAATTATAAACACGGCGCTATGAGACGCTTACATAACCTCCGAGGAGCATTTCGCTAACCTGCAACACAATGCCACACACTTCTTTTTTTTTTTTTTTTTTTTTGTTGCATGCTCCGACACATCAAGTTTCACAGATGTGCAGGATTTATTATTATTATTATTTTTTTTTTTTTTTTTGCAGTGAGCCAACAATAATTTATGAACTTCAATTCCGACTGCATGAGCGGCAGTAAGTTTTATTCGCTTGTTGTGACATGTCATCATTTTCATCCTCCCCTCCACCTCACCCTCGTCCCATCCTCGGCCCTTTTTTACATACACCCGGAGCCTGGGAGCGGAATTCTGTGAACATTTTTCCATGTGAAAATGCCGAGGTCCAGTCGAAGGGTGTGACGCCAGTGCATTGTTTCAGCTGCAAAAAAAAAAAAAAAGGAACCGCTTGTGATGAAGCCAATTCCTGTCGATCCCAAAAAAAAACAGGCACTTTCTCGCACCGGTTTCCTTCCTCGTCGGACAACGCGAAACAATCACGGGAGCGACTAGCAAAGCAGAAAAGACGACAAAAAGGGAAGACAATTCCCTGGAAATATTCCCGTCGTCGGCACACACAGATCCATGCGGAGCTTTCACACCTTTCCTTATTTTTTCTCATGGAGCCATGAATGGTGCTTTTAGGAAAAACGGGCAGGAAGCACCTGCCTGTTTGGACGATTTATCTCAGTCCGCTCACATCATGTGACTTCCTTGTTTTTCCTTATCGACCCACGATCGCCTGGCCCTTATTGGCCGCTCCGAACCACTCCTTTTTTATAATTCATTGATCTTATTCAGTGGGCTGCACGGTGGTTTAGTGGTTAGCATACAGGTCTCACAGCTTGGAAACCCGAGTTCAATCCCACTCTCGGTTATCTCTACGTGGAGTTTGCATGTTCTCCGCCGTGTATGCGGTTTCCTCCCACATTCCAAAAACATGCTAGGTTAATTAGCGACTCCAAATTGTCCGTAGGTATGAATGTGAGTGTGAATGGTTGTTTGTCTATATGTGCCCTGTGATTGGCTGCTGACCAATCCAGGGTCCAAAGACAGCTGGGATAGGCTCCAGATAGCCCCCGTGACCCTCATGAGGAAAAGAAGTAGAAAATGAATGCTAGGAGTGAGGCTGCACGGTGCACGAGTGGTTAGGGCGCAGGCCTCACACATAGATTACCCAAGTTCAATTCCACCCTCGGTCATCTCTGTGTGGAGTTTGCATGTTTCTCCGGGTACTCCGGTTTCCTCCCACATTCCAAAAACATGCTAGGTTAATTAGCGACTCCAAATTGTCCATAGGTATGAATGTGAGTGTGAATGGTTGTTTGACTTAATGTGCCCTGTGATTGGCTGGCCACCAGTCCAGGGTGTACCCCGCCTCTCGCCTGAAGACAGCTGGGATAGGCTCCAGCACCTCTCATGAGGATAAGTGGTAAAAAATTAATTAATTAATGAATAATGATGCACGGTGGATGAGTGGTTAGTGTACAGGCCTCACAGCTCGGAAACCCGGGTTCAATTCCACACTCCGCTATCTCTGTGTGGAGTTTCCATGTTCTCCCCGTGCATGCGTGGGTTTTTTCCGGGTACTCCGGTTTCCTCCCACATTCCAAAAACATGCTAGGTTAGTTAGCGACTCCAAATTGTCCATAGGTATGAATGTGAGTGTGAATGGTTGTTTGTCTATATGTGCCCTGTGATTGGCTGGCCATCAGTCCAGGGTGTACCCCGCCTCTCGCCTGAAGACAGCTGGGATAGGCTCCAGCACCCCTGCAACCCTCATGACGATAAGCAATAGAAAATGAATGAATGAATGATCTTGTTCGAACTCCCCGTCCACCAGGATTCCCTCTGAAGAGACATTGGAAAATCTCCGTCAAATAGAGGGAACGCTTTAATGAGCGTAAACTCAAAGCCCTTCCTGACATTTGACCTCTTTCCTCACTACACAAACACGACAGCCTTGAAGACGGCCTTCCTTTTCCTCCCGTGTGCTTAAATCCAGACACAGTGAAAACAAGTCGGCTCATCAATTGGCCTTCCTCATCCAGCCTTAACCCTGCTGTCCTCCATGTCACCTGTATTGCTTAACCCTGACCCATAAGGCCATATTGACACTCTTGTCCAAATAATAATGCAATGATATAAACACTTGCAGTTATTTGTTTACTTTCATTCATTCATTCATTCATTTTCTACAGCTTATCCTCACAAGGGTTGTGGGGGGTGCTGGTACGTGACAAAAAAATAAAAAATAAAAAATAAAAAATAAAAAATAAAAAATAAAAAATAAAAAATAAAAAATAAAAAATAAAAAATAAAAAATAAAAAATAAAAAATAAAAAATAAAAAATAAAAAATAAAAAATAAAAAATAAAAAATAAAAAATAATAAAAAGTAAACAATCAAAAAATGTAAATAAAAAAAAATGTAATTCATAAAATTAAGTTAAAAAAATTCATTTACATTAGGAAAGCAGGAAGTGAACAAATGTAACAGTCACCGAAAAAAGTACCAGATAAAAGTACCAGATGGAGGGGTAGGATTTAATAAGCTTTGTTTCTTCCTACTCCTTTTGGACATGTGGAACTGTGAACTGATTATGTGATGCATTCAATTGTAATCTGATGCATGTTCAAATGAAATAAAACCATTATTTTCTTTTAAATAATAAAAATTTAAAACAAAAAAAGCGGTAGAAAATGAATGAATGAATGAAAATATTCAATTGTAATCTGATGCATGTTCAAATGAAATTAAACCATTACCATTACCATAAATTATACAAGATGCTTATGTGGAGGAGAAGGATGCACACTAAAATAGGTCGGGCGGTGAGAGCACAAGGGTTGATTAAAAGCCAGGATGTGTTCGAGACACATTTTTAATGTGCAGGAATTCCCTCATTAAAGTTTGTCAGGTTGAAGGTGATCAATAATCAGGCTTTTATCTTGTCATCATCTCTTCAAGAGGTGCTTTGAATATTTATATACAATGCAGTTGTACGCTGATTCTGATTGGATGGTGCGGGTGTACATGATGATGGTATTTTTGCAGTATATTAAAATAGGTAAGACATTCCTTTCAGTAATTAGCTTCTCCATTAACATATCTGTGCCATGTATGTTTGAATGCGGGGGGGGCACATCAGACCCCCTGATTTTGTTGTTGTTTTTCACCCCTTCCTGGCTCTCATGTTTGACAAATGGTTTCCAGCTAATTTACGACGCTCAAACTGTGGGAGAACAATACCCCCGCGGACGTAAGTCGGCACAAGCTCCAGCACATGTCCCACAGAAGAGCGAGGTGCTCGCAGGAAACACTTGCTGAGATAACAAGATAGTACGGAAGGCAGGGCCACTGAAAGGCCACGAACATGGGGACGGGGACGGGGACTTGGGGGGGTGGGTAGGGGGCGTGTCAGGAGTTAACTCGGGTAATATTAAATTATAGATAATGTAAGCTATTTGGGTCTATGACATCATAACAGCTGAAGCTCTGCCAACAGAAATACCCACCAATATGATGGCTCAGTTAGGGCAAGGGTGGCCAAAGTCCAGCCCGGGGGTCATTTGCTGACCAAAGCTTGTTTTGTTTTGGCCCGCGGCATATTCTAAAAATAGAATTAAACAAGCAAAATAAAAAGAAAACAGCAAAACATGCTGTGGGCTGTATAGGCATTTGCCTAGGGCGGCATTCTCCTGGGGGTGCCATGTGGGGGGTGGGGGGGGGGTGGGGGGGGGGCAAAGAAAAATTGTGATGCTAGTCAGCAGACGGGCGCCTTGGACAGGCGTGATACTCTTGCCCCCGTGTAATCAAACGTCTTCATTTTCTACCGCTTATCCTCACAATGCTAGGTTAATTAGCGACTCCAAATTGTCCATAGGTATGAATGTGAGTGTGAATGGTTGTTTGTCTATAAGCTAGGAGACCCGAGTTCGATTCCACCGTCGGCCATCTCTGTGTGGAGTTTGCACGTTCTCCCTGTGCATGGGTAGGTTTTCTCCGGTTTCCTCCCACATTCCAAAAACATGCTAGGTTAATTCATACTCACAATATGAGTGTGAATGGTTGTTTGTCTTTATGTGCCCTGTGATTGGCTGGCCACCAGTCCAGGGTGTACCCCGCCTCTCGCCCAAAGACAGCCGGGATAGGCTCCAGCACCCCCACGACCATTGTGAGAAAATGCAGTAGAAAATGAATGAATAAATGAATGAATTATTTTTCGCAGGGGTTGCACAGTGGACTAGTGGTTAGCGCGTAGACTTCACAGCTAGGAGACCCGAGTTCGATTCCACTGTCGGCCATATTTGTGTGGAGTTTGCACATTCTCCCCGTGCATGGGTAGGTTTTCTCCGGTCCGGTTTCCTCCCACATTCCAAAAACATGCTAGGTTAATTAGCGACTCCAAATTGTCCATAGGTATGAATGTGAGTGTGAATGGTTGTTTGTCTATATGTGCCCTGTGATTGGCTGGCCACCAGTCCAGGGTGTACCCCGCCTCTCGCCCAAAGACAGCCGGGATAGGCTCCAGCACCCCCACGACCATTGTGAGAAAATGCAGTAGAAAATGAATGAATAAATGAATGAATTATTTTTCGCAGGGGTTGCACAGTGGACTAGTGGTTAGCGCGTAGACTTCACAGCTAGGAGACCCGAGTTCGATTCCACTGTCGGCCATATTTGTGTGGAGTTTGCACATTCTCCCCGTGCATGGGTAGGTTTTCTCCGGTCCGGTTTCCTCCCACATTCCAAAAACATGCTAGGTTAATTAGCGACTCCAAATTCTCCATAGGTATGAATGCGAGTGTGAATGGTTGTTTGTCTATATGTGCCCTGTGATTGGCTGGCCACCAGTCCAGGGTGAGAAAAAGCGGTAGAAAATGAATGAATGATTTTTCGCAGTGGTTGCACAGCGGACTAGTGGTTAGCACGTAGACTTTACAGCTAGGAGACCCGAGTTCGATTCCAATGTAGGCCATATATTTGTGTGGAGTTTGCACATTCTCCCCGTGCATGGGCAGGTTTTCTCCGGTTTCCTCCCACATTCCAAAAACATGCTAGGTTAATTCATACCCTGTGATTGGCTGGCCACCCGTCCAGAGGGAACCGCCTCTCGTCCAAAGACTGCTGGGATAAGCTCCAGCACCCCTCTTGAGGATAAGCGGTACAGAATGAATGAATGAATGATTTTTCGCAGTATTTATACCCACCACTAGCTTTTCGACTTTTTGACGACTAAGTTGGAAAACCGATCCCAAATTAGATTTTATCAGGGGTGTGGAGCCACATCAATTTTTGTGGCTCCGGCTCCGGCTCCGGCTCCGGGCAAAATGGTGTGGCTCCTTGTGGCTCCGGCTCCGGCTCCGGCTCCGGCTAGGTCTATTTTTCACCAAGTTAAAGAGTAACTTATAGCGCATTTTAACGGTTTTGAGCAAGCAAAAACAGCCTTTTCTTTTCTCATCGAATGTATTTTGTATTAACCAACACATCTTTACAGAAAAATGGAACCATGTTGCCCAAAATCGCTAAAACATGGGAAAGACGTAAAAGTGAGTCATTGGCTTTCACAGCAACTCAGAACTTTTCACATCATGCATCTCTCACTGCAAGCACTCGCGTTTTACTCATTGGAACGTATGAGGAGCATTGCCTCCACGATGTCTTCCTTCATCCGGGATCTAAGGTCCGTTAGCAGAAGTTTCATGGCCGAGAACAGCCGTTCGACTGACACTTGTGTCGTGGGTAGAGCGGCCAGGGCGAGGCTGGTCGTCTGAACGGCCGCTGGGTACTTGCCGATGATGCTCCAGACGTCTTTTCCCTTCAGTCGTCCGAGATTCTTCATCTCATGCACTGCATCCGTCACCGAAGAGGGTGTTTGCATCACTGCATGACGCCCGCGTTCGAGCCGGTCCAACTCCTGTTCAAATGGGTCGTCTTCTTGCTCGGAGCTCGCGCTGCTCAGCTGATGCTCTGCTGCAGTAGAAGCTCCAGAGTTCTCTATGTGATGAACCCTGTGAGCGATCTTGATGAAGGCATCTTCGGCACGTTGCAGTCTCTCGCCTAGTAGGATCCTGTACCGGGCGTCGGCGAAGACGGCAGCCAACACGGCATCCGACTCGAGCAGTGTCTCTTCCCGCCCTCGCATGGAGGAGGCGATAGCGGCGCCGATGCCCCCGTTCTTCTCCAGTCCGTCCCGCAGCTTCAGCCACTCTTTGAGAAACGTCCCTGGTGTGAGCTCACTGCTCTGTAACCGAATGGTCACGATGTATGGGTCCTTGAGGACGTCAGCAAGTTGTTGGATTCGCTGCCATTTTTCGTCCGACAGGTGCAAGTCCGGCGCGACAGCAGCATAATCTTGCACCACCTCCCGGAGTTCCAGCAGGCGGTTCACCATGGCGTAGCTGCTGCCCCACCTTGTTGGCACGTCGATGATCGGGAGCAGATGACCTTTCTTTTTCAGAGATGCCACCATGTTCGGCGCCCTGAGCTTCTTCACGACGCTTCGGGCATGCTCCAACACCGCATGTGCACCTCGTTGCTTCAATCCGTCGCGTACAGCCAGCTGTAGGGTGTGAACACCACATCGCGTCATGTGGACATTGGTGTTTGCGCCAGCTGCTGGGCGCGAGCCTGTGGACGTGTCGAAGTGATCCACAATCAGGTCGCGGAGTGTTTCGTCATCACCAACCTCGTCCTCTTCTTGATCTCCCTGATCATCCGCACTTCCCTCCTCTAGCAATTCACTGCTCCTCTCTTCATCACTCTGGTTCAATAGCTCTACGGTTTTCACCATCGCCCTGGCATTGTCCGTGACCACAGCAAGCACTTGATCTTTGTTGAGCTCGTACCTCTCCAGCGCTTTCTTGAGCAGCTCCAGCGTTTCCTTCGCAGTGTGCTTGCCGGCACAGTCCGTGACAGCTAGTGTCTTGATTGTCGGCTTCCCGTCGTGAAAAAACTGGGCGTTGATAGCCAGGTAACTGGAGCCAAGCCGGGTTGCTCCGTCCATCTTCAAGTACACAGGTTTGTTCCTCATGATGCTGATGAGGCCAGACTCCAGTTGCCGAGCCCGATTGATCACCATCTCGCGAACGGCGTTCCTGTCCAGGCTGACGTGCAGCTGCCTCGCGATGGACCCGGCGATGGCACCGAAGCCGGCCGAGGACGAGAAGAAGGAGAGCGGCAAGGAGTCCTTTACCACCATGCTCACAAGTCCGTCGGTGAACTTGCGTAAGGCGGAATGGAATGATTCGAGTTTCGGAGGTCGGAGCCACAGGAGCCACAAAGTCAGAGTGGCTCCGGCTCCGGCTCCGGCTCCGGGCAAATCGTGTGGCTCCGAGTGGCTCCGGCTCCGGCTCCGGCTCCGGCTCCACACCCCTGGATTTTATCATGACGAGGTTGGACTCGATACCCGATGATTTAATTGTGTTCAGTCTTTTGGAAAAATTGAAAGTCAATCATCGCGTTCATGTACTTTGGCGTACGCTTGATTTCAACTTTCAAGTTCTTGCCTGCACCGTACCCTCAGGGATTCTCCGACTGTCACAACCGATGTTCCCATGGTTGGACGTGACCTCAGGGAATGCTGGGATTGACAAGGATGGCAAATGAAAGGTCTCGGTAGAGTCAAGATGGTAGTCAGAGGAGCAAAAATAAAAAACATGCAGTCAAGTATGCCAACAACAGCAGCGTGCCCTTTGCATGCAGTGATATGGGAACCCCCCCCCGTTACCCCCCCATGTGCTCACTCTCCAGTCACTCCAGTAGAACTGGATTACACTAAGAACCTCTCACATTTTCAAGATAAGCAAAACCCAATTAAGTAACATTTTATAAAATTGCCTTGATAAGAAAAAGCGACCCCGACGGTCATCACTGGCCATGAAATAAAAATAAAAATAAAAATAAAAATAAAAATAAAAATAAAAATAAAAATAAAAATAAAAATAAAAATAAAAATAAAAATAAAAATAAAAATAAAAATAAAAATAAAAATAAAAATAAAAATAAAAATAAAAATAAAAATAAAAATAAAAATAAAAATAAAAATAAAAATAAAAATAAAAATAAAAATAAAAATAAAAATAAAAATAAAAATAAAAATAAAAATAAAAATAAAATAAAATAAAAATTAATAAAAATAAAATAAAATAAAATAAAATAAAATAAAATAAAATAAAATAAAATAAAATAAAATAAAATAAAATAAAATAAAATAAAATAAAATAAAATAAAATAAAATAAAATAAAATAAAATAAAATAAAATAAAATAAAATAAAATAAAATAAAATAAAATAAAATAAAAATAAAAATGAAAATAATAAAAAAGTAAATAAAAATAAAAATAAAAATAAAAATAAAAATAAAAATAAAAATAAAAATAAAAATAAAAATAAAAATAAAAATAAAAATAAAAATAAAAATAAAAATAAAAATAAAAATAAAAATAAAAATAAAATAAAAATTAATAAAAATAATAAAAATAAAAATAAAATAAAATAAAATAAAATAAAATAAAATAAAATAAAATAAAATAAAATAAAATAAAATAAAATAAAATAAAAATAAAAATGAAAATAATAAAAAAGTAAATAAAAATAAAAATAAAAATAAAAATAAAAATAAAAATAAAAATAAAAATAAAAATAAAAATAAAAATAAAAATAAAATAAAAATAAAAATAAAAATAAACTAATAATAACAAACTAATTCTAATAAACGCTAAGTTTAAGATTATTTGAAGTACATTTGCCTTGTACGGAGCTTAAATTTTAATTTTAATTTTAATTACAACTTCCCTGTACCATGAAATTTTATTTGCCGTTATTTGATGTTTTTGTTATGCCATTTGGAGCGACTGGACCGGAGCAAGAAGAAGAACAGAAAAGAAGAAGAGAGAAGAGAAAGGTGGGGTCGGGGGGGGGGCAGTTTAATTTTAATTTTAATTTTAATTTTAATTTACCCCCCACCCCCCACCCCATGTGCTCAGTCTCCAGTCACTCCAGTAGAACTGGATTACACTAAGAACCTCTCACATTTTCAAGATAAGCAAAACCCAATTAAGTAACATTTTATAAAATTGCCTTGATAAGAAAAAGCGACCCCATGAAAAATGGCCGTGATTCAGTATGAAAACAACTTCCTGTGCAGTAAAATAACAGCGCATACGTGTGTTTGTACGGAATCAAAAGGAAGTTCCTCCCTTATATGAGAGCGGATTGTTCTCCGGCTTTGATTGTTTATGCAAAGCTTCATGTTGGCTTGAAATTACGTTAAACTCCTGTGAACAAATACGGCGAACCTCGTCGGGAATGAGTGTGCATTTATTTTTGCTTTGCATCAATCAGTTTCACTTTGGACCTGGACGTGAAAACCGGCTTGAGATTAAGAGCAACGGATTACAAAATGAAATATTTAGAATAAGACTGAGAGCCTGTCATGATAATTTACTGGTTTCCTGTTGGAATAACAAAAAATGCAGGAAGAGTGGCTTTGGATGGAGACGGACATCTGAACTACAAAGTGTTTAAAAGACTAAAAATAAAAATAAAAATGAAAATAAAAATAAAAATAAAAATAAAAATAAAAATAAAAATAAAAATAAAAATAAAAATAAAAATAAAAATAAAAATAAAAATAAAAATAAAAATAAAAATAAAAATAAAAATAAAAATAAAAATAAAAATAAAAATAAAAATAAAAATAAAAATAAAAATAAAAATAAAAATAAAAATAAAAATAAAAATAAAAATAAAAATAAAAATGTATTTTCCTGGTTTCAGTTTCAAGTACACATAAATTAATAGACATCATCGGTTTCCTGTTGGAATAACAAAAATGCAGGAAGAGTGGCTTTGGATGGAGACTAACATCTGAACTACAAAGTGTTTAAAATACTACAAATGTATTGTTGAGTTGTTTACATTTAGAACACCTGAATCGAGTAGCAACCAGACCAGAATGGATGTCAGTTTGAGAACAATTATAATAAACTAATTCTAATAAACGCTTAGTTTAAGATTATTTGAAGTAGATTTGCCTTCTATGGAGCTTAAATTTTAATTTTAATTTTAATTTTAATTTTAATTTTAATTTTAATTTTAATTTTAATTTTAATTTTAATTTTAATTTTAATTTTAATTTTAATTTTAATTTTAATTTTAATTTATTTTTATTTTTATTTTTATTTTTATTTTTATTTTTATTTTTATTTTTATTTTTATTTTTATTTTTATTTTTATTTTTATTTTTATTTTTATTTTTATTTTTATTTTTTTATAAAAAAATACACCAGTCCAGGGTGTACCCCCCCTCTCGCCCAAAGACAGCTGGGATAGCCTCCAGCACCCCTCGTGAGGAAAAGCGGTAGAAAATGAATGAATGAATGAATGAGGTTGATCTTTGGAATTGTTTGTATATTCATCCAGAAGAAGGATATTTGTCACGGACTCACGGTCTCCAGCTCCTCCAAAGATCTCCACGGTCCTTACGTTGTCATGCTGGACCCAGAAAATAGTCTTCCCCAAACACATTTAAGTTGAACCTGGAAACCATTTCCTTGGCTTTTTTAAGGCGGCGCCTTCCTAATGATAGAAAAGTGCTCCGGACAAACAGCAAAGACAAGAGTCTCCAAAAGTGTTTCCTTTTAGGGCGCTTGAATCAGCGTAACAACCCCATCATAAAAGGTAATCACCAGTTCTCAAAACATTAAGTGGTTTTTATCTTTATTCTCACACACAACATATTGTTGACATTAACTTCGGCTCGCGGCGTTCTCGGAATTTCGACAATTTCGGGGTTTATTTAGAACAGGTTAAAACAGCTTTAATGCTAACGAGCTCAGTGTTTCCCACATGACTGCAATCTATGTACAGTGGCGGTGCCTTGCAAGGTTTACGTCACCGGGAAAGTGAAGTATGATTTTGTGAAATCACAGGGCACCTATAGACAAACAACCATTCACACTCACATTCATACCTATGGACAATTTGGAGTCGCTAATTAACCTAGCATGTTTTTGGAATGTGGGAGGAAACCGGAGTACCCGGAGAAAACCCACGCATGCACGGGGAGAACGTGCAAACTCCACACAGAGATGGACGATGGTGGAATTGAACTCGGGTAATCTATCTGTGAGGCCTGCGCGCTAACCACTCGCCCACCATGCAGCCTCACTCCGAGCATTCATTTTCTACCGCTTTTCCTCATGAGGGTCACGGGGGTTTCTGGAGCCTATCCCAGCTGTCTTCAGACCCTGGACTGGACTGCAGCCGGCATTATATGTACTTTTGGAAAATAAAAACACTTTTTTGTGTCTTTACTTTATTTGCCCATATACAGTATTTAAGAGTGAAATTGCATGTTGAGTACTCTAAATGTGTACATGTTGGCAGGTGGATGTAAGCAGGATGGGCTTAACGTATAAGCTCTGGATGTTGAAATATGACTGTATACTTTACATATCCAGGTATGCTGGAGCCTATCCCAGCTGTTAATTTGCCAGCCAATCACAGGGCACATATAGACAAACAACCATTCACACTCACATTCATACCTATGGACAATTTGGAGTCGCTAATTAACCTAGCATGTTTTTTTGGAATGTGGGAGGAAACCGGTGAAAACCCACACATGCACGGGGAAGAACATGCAAACTCCACACAGAGATGACCGACGGTGGAATCAAACTCGTGTCTCCTGTGAGGTCTGCGTAGTAACCACTCGTCCACCGTGCAGCCCCTGATTTTAATTTTTTAAAACAGAATGAAACAGAATGGCATTATATGTACTTTATTTGCCCTTATACAGTATTTAAGAGTCAAATTGCATGTTGAGTACTCTAAATGTGTACATGTTGGCAGGTGGGTGTAAGCAGGATGGGCTTAACGTATAAGCTCTGGATGTTGAAATATGAAACCGGAGAAAACCCACTCATGCAGGGGGAAGAACATGCAAACTCCACAGGCCAGAGATGACCGAGGGTGGAATTGAACTTGGGTATCCTAGCTGTGAGCCCTGCACACTAACCACTCGACCACCATGCAGCCCCTGATTTAATTTTTTTAAAACATAATGAAACAGAATGGCATTATATGTACTTTATTTGCCCTTATACAGTATTTAAGAGTCAAATTGCATGTTGAGTACTCTAAATGTGTACATGTTGGCAGGTGGGTGTAAACAGGATGGGCTTAACGTGTAAGTTCTGGATGTTGAAATATGAAACCGGAGAAAACCCACACATGCACGGGAGAGAACATGCAAACTCCACACAGAGATAGCCGAGGGTGGAATTGAACCTGGGTCTTTTAGCAGTGAGGCCTGCGCACTAACCACTCGTCCACCGTGCAGCCCCTGATTTAAGTTTTTTAAAACGTAATGAAACAGAATGGCATTATATGTACTTTATTTGCCCATATACAGTATTTAAGAGTCAAATTGCATGTTGAGTACTCTAAATGTGTACATGTTGGCAGGTGGATGTAAACAGGATGGGCTTAACGTATAAGCTCTGGATGTTGAAATATGAAACCGGAGAAAACCCACGCATGCACGGGGTAGAACATGCAAACTCCACAGGCCAGAGATGGCCGAGGGTGGAATTGAACTCGGGTATTCTAGCTGTGAGCCCTGCGCACTAACCACTCGACCACCGTGCAGCCCATAATTTTAATTTTTTAAAACGTAATGAAACAGAATGGCATTATATGTACTTTATTTGCCCTTATACAGTATTTAAGAGTCAAATTGCATGTTGAGTACTCTAAATGTGTACATGTTGGCAGGTGGATGTAAACAGGATGGGCTTAACGTATAAGCTCTGGATGTTGAAATATGAAACCGGAGAAAACTCACGCATGCACGGGGAAGAACATGCAAACTCCACACAGAGATAGCCGAGGGTGGAATTGAACCTGGGTCTTTTAGCAGTGAGGCCTGTGCACTAACCACTCGTCCACCGTGCAGCCCCTGATTTTAATTTTTTTTTAGCGTCTAAATCCATCATAGAAAATCTCCACTCCAGGAGACAATGCTTCTGATAGCCGCCAAGATGACATCAAGTCTTGGGGTTCATCTGGTGCCGAAATGTTCCGATGACGTCTTGTTAAAATTAGCCTGCACCAGCAACATCAAAAACACTTTGGTCCCATTAGGGAAAACGGCCATTGTCCCGCTAGCGGTAATCGTCCATTTTGCTTTCCCCATTAGAACACAAAGCAAAAGGGGGAGGTAAAAACAGTTTGCCCACAAATCTCCCTCTGTGTGCCAACTGGTTTACTCCACTTATTCAGGCTCCAGAAGCAAAGAACCATCTGCTCGTTTCAACTCCCGCCTCAAAACACTCAATAATGCGCATTCATCGCCGGCATTTGTGGTTTGCCAGCACATTATTTGACCAAACACTCGGTGAAAGTCCCTCCAAAAAAAAAAAACGCATCTAAAGCAAGACTGACCGAGCCGTGAATGCGTCCGCTTTGAATGTGAGCGTCCTTGCTTGGGCTCCTCCTGGCGTCAGTTGAATGGCGTCCGCCCGAGCAAAAGGAGATCCTGGACAAAGCCGGAGTTGAGGTAGAAGCCAAAATACAGTCAAGCTAAAATAAAATGATTTGACCGTATATAAAACCCAAGCATAAAAAAAAAAATGCCTTTTTTGGCACTAAAATCTGTGAAGACGTGCATCGTCTTTTGGTATGTTTCGGTTTTAGAGGTGTACAATAATACAGGGTCAGGCAAAATGATGTGACATATTTGTAGGTTAAATAAAACGCAAATAAAGTAAAGAAACAAAAAAGTGTTTTTATTTTCGAAAAGTACATATAATGCCATTTTGCTTTGTTTCTTTATAATGCTAATTCTTTTAATTCTTTATTATCTTTTTATCTTTTTCAATCGTAGCAACACCATAAAAAAAAATAAAAAAATAATAAAAAAAATAAAAATAAAAATAAAAATAAAAATAAAAATAAAAATAAAAATAAACCAGTACCACCTTAAGTATGACTGTACAGTTACTTTTTAGATTTTATGTGACTTCAAAAATTATACAGGGTCAGGCAAAATGATCTGACACATTTGTAGGTTAAATAAAAGGCAAATAAAGTAAAATTTTAAAAAAGTGTTTTTATTTTCGAAAAGTACATATAATGCAATTTTTTGGACTGGTGAGCACGGCGCTTTTATCAAAACAAACGAATCCGTAACTGCAACACAACGAGCGTTTTTTTTTTATAAAAATAAAAATAAAAATAAAAATAAAAATAAAAATAAAAATAAAAATAAAAATAAAAATAAAAATAAAAATAAAAATAAAAATAAAAATAAAAATAAAAATAAAAATAAAAATAAAAATGACTGTACAGTTACTTTTTAGATTTTACATGACTAAAAAAAAATTATACAGGGTCAGGCAAAATGATTTGAGACATATGGAGGTTAAATAAAAGGCAAATAAAGTAAAATAAAAAAAGTGTTTTTATTATAAAAATAAAAATAAAAGAAATAAATAAAAATAAAAATAAAAATAAAAATAAAAATAAAAATAAAAAATAAAAATAAAAATAAAAATAAAAATAAAAATAAAAATAAAAATAAAAATAAAAATCCCGTACCAGCTTGTTATGGGTTACCAACTTCAGAGCTACTGGATCGCACCGCCAGAACTGATTTAATTTTTAAAACATAATGAAACAGAACGGCATTATATTGACTTTTGGAAAATTAAAAACACTTTTTTTTGTTTACTTTACTTTATTTTCCTTTTATTTAACCTACAAATGTCTCAGATCATTTTGCCTGACCCTGTACAACAAAATGGCTCCAATGCCTGAGTGGCATACTAGTCAGTATTTCACATGCTAATATAATTGTGAAAATGATCATAGACGTGAGTCTTATCGTGCAAGTATCGATCTGATACTGATATTTGGATGCATGCGCCCGCCTCGAATTGGTATTACTATTTTAATAGATGAAAGTGTGGAGCCAAATAAACACTTTAATCTTTGTATGAATATTCACATCCAGCTGTCTGTGGAAGAAGATAACAGTTGGTGTGCTTGAGACCTGCAAATAGACCAAAGTCATGGCTGGACAGAAGCAGCAACCCCCCCCCCCCCAAAAAAAAAAAAAAAAAAATCCCACCACCAGCTCAGTAAGCACCTTTGTAAAACAACACACTTAGATTTATATTATTAACTTTTCCTTTATTATGATTTGGGAATATAATTTGGATTAAAAAAATGTGTTTCATTGAACGGGAATACAAAAAAATTCCCAAAAGTCACATCTGAAAATCATATTTCATCATAATGGTTAAATATAATCAGATTAAAATGGCATTTCCTTTTTTCCAGTGAATGTAATTTGCTCTTTTTAACGAGGAAAATTTAATCTCATCCTAATCCAATGGACTTGTACGGCGAGCTTGGGTTCGGAATACAAAACCTGCTGTCGGTGTGCTTGGCATCGGTGGGGGTGTTGGCTGGCCCCCGACAACACGCCTCCGCACTGCCAGGCTGTCAGGGGGCCAAGGCCGAGCAGCAGCTGCCGGCCCAAAACCAGCGGGCACTAATTGAGGCGGCCGGAGGGAGCCCCCCACCCCCCCACCCTGTGCTGCCCGGGTCCTCCCACTACCTCCTCCTCCTCCTCCAGGCTACAACACACCCACTCATCCACCGAACACACACAATGCCGGTTTAATTATGAAAAATTAGCCAAAAGCTAATCTCCCATCTTTTCCAATCAAAGATCTATCCATGGCTGCCAGGAAAATAATAACAAATTACATTTTTTTTCTGCCCAAATAAACACATTTCCCTTCGAGGAAAAACTCAGCTGTCTGACTGAGAGAACACATGATTGTGTTTTACACTAAATATTCAATATCCTCATGTAAATTTGGCATTAATTTACTGATACCTCAAATATCTTAATTTTTATTTTTCTACACAATATAAGATGAAAAATAAATAAACAAATCAAGAATAAAGAAAATCAATCAATCAGTAATAAATAAATATAATAATAATAATAATAAAACGGCAAATAATAAAAACTTAAGAAACCACATATAGTTGGTGGGTAGACAAATTATTTTTTTTCAGATTAAAATGAACAAAGCATTATTAGAGCCCTGTAGACATGACAAAACACGACTATAGTCACATTTATACTCTTTTTATTTACAACATATTGCGCAACTGCAGGGTCTTGAGACACATGCTAACTCGCACACTAGAGAGCTAGCGACCTAAACGGCAGCCTTCAAGTTATTTCCTTTCAACTTAAATCGCCAAAAACTTACCACTTCCACACGGATAGGGAGGATAACTATTAACAGTTATTTAACCTTTAACATGAACATTAATCAAACGTAATAATTTTTTTCTGGGTACATGATACCATACAGCATCCATATCAAACTTGCGCGGGCTACATTAACATTAACATTAAACTTTTATATCAAGGCGGGGGCCTCAAACTAGTGTCCCGCGTGTTTGAGACCCCTGTTGTACACTAATAACTCCCCTGAGATTAATTGAGAGAAAAGGTTATGAAACCATTTGTAAAGCTTTGGTACTCCAGCAAACCACAGTGAGAGCCATTATCCACAAATGGCGAAAACATTGGTGAAACCTCCCACAAGTGGCCATCCAACCAAAATTAGATGCATGTGTTCAAGACTGTCAGTGTTCATAAGAAAAACACTAGGAAAAAACAGCTAGCATGACACATGTCATTCATTCATTTTCTACTGCTTATCATCACAAGGGTGCTGGAGCCTATCCCAGCTGTCTGTGGGTGAGAGGCGAGGTACACATTGGACTTGTCAGGCTTGTCATATTTGTGATAATTTCATTAAAAAAAACATCATACCAACAGTAAAATATGGTGGCGGTAGTTTAGTGATCAGGGGCTGTTTTGCTGCTTCAGGACCTGCTGTGTTCATAAGAAAAACACTAGGAAAAAACAGCTAGCATAACATGCGGGGTTGGGGGGGTGCTGGAGCCTATCCCAGCTGTCTTCGGGTGAGAGGCGGGGTACACATTGGACTTGTCAGGCTTGTCATATTTGTGATAATTTCATTTAAAAAAAACATCATACCAACAGTAAAATATGGTGGTGGTAGTGTAGTGGTCAGGGGCTGTTTTGCTGCTTCAGGACCTGGAATGACCTGCTGTGATAAATGTAAACATTTGTTCATCAAAACTTTTCAATCAGGTGAGAGGCGGGGTACACATTGGAATTGTCAGGCTTGTCATATTTGTGATAATTTCATTAAAAAAACATACCAACAGTAAAATATGGTGGTGGTAGTGTAGTGATCAGGGGCTGTTTTGCTGCTTCAGGACCTGCTGTGTTAATAAGAAAAACACTAGGTAAACACGTTCAGGCTTGTCATTCATTTTCTACCGCTTATCCTCACAAGGGTCGCGGGGGGGGGGGGGGGGGGGGGAGGATTTGTGCTGGAGCTTGTCAGGCTTGTCATATTTGTGACAATTTCATTAAAAAAAACATAATTACCAACAGTAAAATATGGTGGTGGTAGTGTAGTGGTCAAGGGCTGTTTTGCTGCTTCAGGACCTGGAATGACCTGCTGTGATAAATGTAAACATCTATTCGTCACAAAAAAAAAAAATCTTGAGAACACTGATAGTCTTTTCGGTATGATGTCTCACTCGTCACGTAAATGGCGTCCAACCGTTACGTTAATACCCCCACAAGCCAAATCAAGCTCTACTGCCTCAAAGTGTCTCACCGAGTGTCTCTCAACGTTCGGGTGTCAGCAGTTTTGGTTGTATTTCCAAAAGGTCTCCTTGAGTGCGGGTAAACATTGCGTTAATACGGCGGTCTGAAATATTGATGCCGTGTTTTGTTTGCATTTTTGCCGCACTTGAGAGGCCATCTGGACAGGTCGGCCTTTCTCACGTTAAATATTCATTGGCCCGATGAATGTGACCAGGGGAGAGCAAAAGAGGGTCATTTTGTAACGTGAGAGAGGAGAGTCGGGAGAATCGAAGGGGGGGGGGGGGGGGGGTTGAGAGGCCTTCAACAATAGCGTTTTCAAACAGATGGATGATAGCGAGCGGGGGGGGGGGGGGGGGGATATATAGTTCAGTGTCATAGTAGAACTTGATATCTGATTATGTTCAGCCCGAGCCTATAAATACAAAGGGATTACATGTAGTTACATGAATAATGAATTTGAGATTATTCTGTTGACATGTGTCTAATTTGTTGTGGTTTGCGGAATTGCCGTGCACAAGATCGAGTTCCTCCAGTGGGCCAATTAAATAATCCTCGCCGACCGACTCTTACATGAAGTGAACGAATTAGCAAAGAATCGTTCACGTAGCATGTGCAATCAGGAGAATATATTTAATAAGATAAAAAAACAACATAGTTATTAATGGTCCAGCGCTCCAAAGTACTTTCCCTTTGTTCAGCAGTTGTCATTAAACACACCGTAGAGTGACGATGACAAGCAAACACAGACGTGACAATCCTTACTAAAAGGATTTTTTTTTTGACTAGTTTAAACCGGTTTAAACAAAAAAAAAACATCAAAAATCACATATCTCGGGAACCGGAAGTCAAAGAGTTGTGCTTTGTACCGTTTGGCAGTGATTTATGCAGGTGGGAATTGGTTCCAAGTCAATAGGACGTCTTACCGTACGGGAGTTATATGCAAAAAAAACTTTTTCCAATGGCTTCAGACCAGTTTAAACCGGTTCAAACAAAAAAAAACCTCATCAAAAATCGCGTATCTCGGAAACGGAAAGTCGTAGCGAGTTCAACTTGGTACCGTTGGAAAGCCGGCGGCGATTTATGCTTGTGGGAATTGGTTCCAAGTCAATAGGACTTCTTACCGTATGGGAGTTATATGCGAAAAACACTTTTTCCAGACCAGTTTAGACCAGTTCAAACACAAAAAACTCATCAAAAATCGCGTTACTTCGAAAACGGAAAGTCGTAGCGAGTTCGACTTGGTATCGTTGGAAAGCAAGCGGCGATTTATGCTTGTGGGAATTGGTTCCAAGTCAACTGGACTTCTTACCGTATGGGACTTATATGCGAAAAACACTTTTTCCAGACCAGTTTAAACCGGTTCAAACACACAAAACACTCATGAAAAATCGCGTATCTCGGAAACCGAAAGTCGGAGCAATTCGTGCTTGGTACCGTTGGAAAGCTGGCGGCGAATTATGCAGTTGGGAATTGATTCCAAGTCAATTGGACTTCTTACCGTATGGGAGTTATATGCAAAAAACACTTTTCCAGACCAGTTTAGACCAGTTCAAACACACAAAAAACTCATCAAAAATCGCGTATCTCGGAAACGGAAAGTCGTAGAGTCGTGCTTGGTACAGTTGGAAAACTAGCAGTGAATTATGCAGGTGGGAATTGGTTCCAAGTCAATAGGACTTCTTACCGTATGGGAGTTATATGCGAAAAAAAACTTTTTCCAAACCAGTTTAGACCAGTTCAAACACACAAAAAACTCATAAAAAATCGCGTATCTCAGGAACGGAAAGTCGTAGCGAGTCGTGCTTGGTACCGTTGGAAAGCCGGTGGCGATTTATGCTTGTGGGAATTGGTTCCAAGTCGATTGGACGTCTTACCGTAAGGGAGTTACATGCAAAAACACTTTTTCCAATGGCTTCAGACCAGTTTAAACCGGTTCTAACAAAAAAAAAAAAAACATAAAAAATCACGTATCTCGGGAACCGGAAGTCATAGAGTCGTGCTTGGTACCGTTGGAATCGCCTCTTAATATTTAATGTAAGCCTATCAATTATGAAGAAATCTGCAGCTGAACACTCATTAAGAGGAGGGGTGGTTGCTTAGGAGCACTGGCATGTTCTGTCACTTCTGTGGTGTCCGTAACAGGACACCCTGCTGTGTGACAGTAATATGGTGGAAAGTAAATAAGACAGTGGGTGCAGGGATCTTTGTTGTGGGGGCTGCCACAAGCGTGCTACAAATCCAAGTGTTCAATAATGCAGCCTTGACACGTGTCTTGCTTGTTTTGTTATCCGCCGGTCCTTACATGTTGCTTGTGTATCATAAACAACGTACAGCGGAACATTAAAAGTCCAGAACAAATTGGGTTCCAATTTCAGGAATGTTGAATGCATTTTTATTGGGAGCTGAAAGTTGGGATCGTTGGAAAGCTGGCGGCGATTTATGCAGGTCGGATTTGATTCCAAGTCAATTGGACCGTGTGGAAGTTATATGCGAAAAACACTTTTTCCAGACCAATTTAGACTAGTTTAGACCAGTTCAAACACACAAAAACTGATCAAAAATTGCATATCTCTGAAACGGAAAATCGTAGCGAGTCGTGCTTGGTACCGTTGGAAAGCTGGTGGCGATTTACGCAGGTTGGAATTGATTCCAAGTCAATTGGACTTCTTACCGTAGGGGAGTTATGTGCGAAAAACACTTTTTCCAGACCAGTTTAGACCAGTTCAAACACACAAAAAACTGATCAAAAATCGCATATCTCGGAAACTGAAAGTCGTAGCGAGTCGTGCTTGGTACCGTTGGAAAACTGGCGGCAAATTATGCAGGTTGGAATTGGTTCCAAGTCAATAGGACTACTTACCATATGGGAGTTATATGCGAAAAACACTTTTTCCCAATGACTTCAGACCAGTTTAAACCGGTTCAAACAAACAAAAAAATCATCAAAAATTGCGTATCTCGGGAACCGAAAGTTGTAGAGTCGTGCTTGGTACCGTTGGAAAACTGCGGCAAATTATGCAGGTGGGAATTTGTTCCAAGTCAATTGGACTTCTTACCATATGGGAGTTATATGCAAAAAACATTTTTTCCAATGACTTTAGACCAGTTTAAACCAGTTCAAACAAAAAAAAACATCAAAAATCACATATCTCGGGAACCGGAAGTCATAGAGTCGTGCTTGGTACCGTTGGAAAACTGGCGGCAAATTATGCAGGTGGGAATTGGTTCCAAGTCAATTGGACTTCTAACCATATGGGAGTTATATGCAAAAAACGCTTTTTCCAGACCAGCTTCAGACCAGTTTAGACCAGATCAAAAGCACAAAAAACTGATCAAAAATCATGTATCTCGGAAACGGAAAGTCGTAGCAAGTCATGCTTGGTACTGTTGAAAAGCTCACTGCGAATTGTGTAGGTCGGTATTGATTCCAAGTCGGTAGGACTTCCCGTTCGGGAGTTTTTTGTTCCATACTGTAGATCAAAGGCACTGCAGTCTTATAAGTCTTATAAGATTCTATTTTATCAGAAGAATATCACTCCGGTATAGTTCCCCCATTGGGTATCCCGTATCGTCTCAAAGCCCCTGAAATAAGCATTTTTAGGGGGCAACATCAACACAGCTGGACACCCTCAAAGTTTGTGTGTTTACGTCTGTTCGCTACCTTTCCAACTTGACTCTAAAAATAGCTCGGGTGCATCCGGTTGGGATGTGAACAGTGCAGTCATCTTTCCCTGTGAAGGACACAACAGTGTCTGAAGTTTTGGGAGCAGGGAGAAGGGGGTTTGGGGGGGGACGGGGTAGCGACAGGGGGAAGGAAGCTGTGACTACCGTGTGACAAGCGCCCTGTTCCTTCCTCCCAGGCCTGGGAAACAGGAAGTGCTACACACAAGGCATTATTGTGATGGGTGAGGAAATGCAAGGTCCTCTAAAATAAGAGCCTCAATCTGGGTGTCAATGACAGGAGACTGTCCTCCACAGAGACCGACCCCCCCCCACCCACCTCCACTAGTGAGCGATACGGCAATTGTATTATTTTATGTACTAGTGGAAAGATACAAGTTGCATGTCTTGTCGGTCCCCAGCATGAGTAACGACATTTCAAAGTGGGGGCTTTCGGGGGTGGGGGGCAAAAATGGGAGGCAGTTTGTGTTCAGCAGACGTCGAGGAGGAGCCGGTTGCTAAGAGAGATGCAAGGCTTTGTAGTGGGCCGCCTCCCAGTTAATCAAAACCCTTCTTTTTATCTGTTTCACGCTTTCAATTAGACAGCTCTGGAAACGGTCCCGAGCTTCTGCATTGGAGATAACCATGGCAGCCCATTGGCAAGGCAGGCTCCAGCCGCGTCCTGCTGTTTTGTTGTCCGTGCCTTGTTTCCATTCCAGATACCAGAACCCCACCACCACCACCATCATCATCAGAGCAAAACTGCAGCGTAGTGTCCCTTCTGCCAAAAGCAGCATGGCACCTCTTGTAGCAAATTAAACGGCTAAGATCTCAATTTTTGGTCGAATTTGGGAAATTAATAGAAGATCCATCAATGTCTGTGTCGGCTTTTCAATACTAATTAAAGCAAAACAGATGCCAAGGCTCTTTAGGTCATCAATCACACTTGGCAAAGATGCTTGCATTCAGTGTGAAAATATACTAACAATAACAATATCGCTTCAAATATTTTAATTATTATAATATTTGACATTGAACTTGTAGTCATTATGTGCAACTCAAAACAGGCGTCATAACAATGGAAATAAAGCTATTTAAGCGACCTTACAGGTGTTGAACAAAAGCCAAGATTTACTGCCATCTAATGGTTAAACTGCGGAACAACAAACTGGAGGAACTGGCTGCAGTATTAGGGTTTGAGGTCTGACCAGGAAGTAGCTGCCTCAATCCCAATGACTATGAGCCTCCCACTTCTCCAGATTTATGCTAGTGGTCTCCAAAAGCGAGGGCATGTCCTGTACTAGCTCACTATCTGATCGTTCCTTACCAAAGAACGTTCCTCGACCCATCGCTCCCATTAGTAGTCCTGTGAATCCTCTACCCGCACCCTGAGAGAAGGGACGACTCAAAGGTATCTGCCTCCCGGGGTCAGATAAGGTGCTAGAGACTGGATCTCGAGGGGCCTCATTTATAGAAGCAACATCAGTGACATCATAGAGATGTGTGAATGGATGCTTTTGATTTACTTCCGGTGATGGTGATTCCACACTTGGTTCTTGTTCCACAGGTGCGGTCTGGGTGGGGGGCCCAATTTCAGGACCGAAGCGAGCCAACAGTCCGTTATCAGTGACTGGGTAGTGTTTGGCGGCACATTCTCGACGATGAATGCGCATCTGCTCCAGCTGCCTGAGCTCCGAGGGTAACTCAAACACACTCTCCTGTGGAAGCAACACTTTAACATAAAAATGCAGGTACATGATACAAGGTGTCACTTTAAACCTTTTGGGGGTTTGGTATACTTTTGGGTTTAGGATCCACCTGAAAAACTGTACGTCTTGCCTCGGTTGGTTTCCTTTTCTTCAGTACCACCTTAAGTATGACTATACAGTTACTTTTTAGATTTTATGTGACTTCAAAAATTATACAGGGTCAGGCAAAATGATATGACACATTTCATTAAATAAAAGGCAAATAAAGTAAAGAAACAGAAAAGTACATATAATGTAATTCTGTTTCATTATTTTATTTACATTTTATTTATTTTAATTTAATTTAAATTGATTAATTTTTATTTAATTTTATTTAATTTTATTTAATTTTATTTAATTTTATTTAATTTTATTTAATTTTATTTAATTTTATTTAATTTTATTTATTTAACAATAATAATTTTAATTTTATTTATTTAACAATAATAATTTTAATTTTAATTTTAATTTTAATTTTAATTTTAATTTTAATTTTAATTTTAATTTTAATTTTAATTTTAATTTTAATTTTAATTTTAGACGGTGTTGTCTACCAAGATTGAAGTGCAAACGGAACGCTCGTTGTGTTGCAGTTACAGATTTGTTTTGTTTTGATCAACGTTTTCCCACAATAAAAGCGCCACCAGTCCAATTTGTGGCAGCAACTGAAAAAGAAACCAAAAACCATGAAGATTATAAAGAATTAAAAGAATTAGCATTATAAAGAAACAAAGCAAAATGGCGTTATATGTACTTTTTGAAAATAAAAACACTATTTTTAAATTTTACTTTATTTGCCTTTTATTTAACCCTGTATAATTTTTGTGGGTGCTCACCAGTTCCAAAAAATTGCATTATATGTACTTTTCAAAAATAAAAACACTTTTTTGTTTTACTTTATTTGCCTTTTATTTAACCTACAAAAATTATACAGGGTTAAAGAAAAGGCAAATAAAGTAAAATTAAAAAAAAAGCCTTTTATTTTTATTGCCTTTTATTTAACCTACAAAAATTATACAGGGTTAAATAAAAGGCAAATAAAGTAAAATTTAAAAAAAGCCTTTTATTTTTATTGCCTTTTATTTAACCTACAAAAATTATACAGGGTTAAATAAAAGGCAAATAAAGTAAAATTTAAAAAAAAGTGTGTTTTCGAAAATAAAAACACTTTTTTGTTTTACTTTATTTGCCTGTTATTTAACATACAAAAATTATACAAGGTTTAACATACAAAAATTATACAGGGTTAAATAAAAGGCAAATAAAGTAAAACAAAAAAGTTTTTTATTTTCGAAAACACACTTTTTTTTTAATTTTACTTTATTTGCCTTTTATTTAACCCTGTATAATTTTTGTATGTTAAATTTAACCCTGTATAATTTTTGTAGGTTAAATAAAAGGCAATAAAAATAAAAGGCTTTTTTTAAATTTTACTTTATTTGCCTTTTATTTAACCCTGTATAATTTTTGTAGGTTAAAGTAACATTTTTAAATGTTACTTTATTTGCCTTTTATTTAACATACAAAAATTATACAGGGTTAAATAAAAGGCAAATAAAGTAACATTTAAAAATCTGTTTTTATTTTCGAAAAGTACATATAATGCAATTTTTTGGACTGGTGAGCACAGCGCTTTCATTGTGGAAACGTTCATCAACACAAACAAATCTGTAACTGCAACACAACGAGCGTTACGTTTGGACTACAATCTTGGTAGACATGATCCCGTACCAGCTCCAAACACCATCTTGTTATGGGTTACCAACTTCAGAGCTACTGGATCGCACAGTCAGAACTGATTTAATTTTTTAAAACATAATGAAACAGAATGGCATTATATGGACTTTTGGAAAATAAAAATAATAAAAATAATAAAAATAATAAAAATAATAAAAATAATAAAAATAATATAAAATAAACCAAAACAAAATAAACCAAAACAAAATCAACGGTCCAACCTCGCACCGCCAGAACTGATTTAATTTTTTAAAACATAATGAAACAGAACGGCATTACATGGACTTTTGGAAAATTAAAAACACTTTTTTGTTTCTTTACTTTATTTGCCTTTTATTTAACCTACAAATATGTCAGATCATTTTTGCCTGTATATTTTTATGTAGTAACTGCTCCAAGCTGAACATTTAAATCCGGCTAAAAAAAATTGGTAAATAAATTTTCAAATGTGTGTACTACTTGTAGCAGAACATTTAAATCACACTTAAATTATGTTAGTATGAGCAATGAGTTGTTGCGTTCAAAGACACCACATCATTTAAGTTGAATTCACAAGTTTTCTGTGTTTTTCCTAGTGATTATTATCTCCAGTAAAATGACTCTCACCATATTTAAGCTCTCCAGATTATCCAGCGGGTACTGGCTGTTAGTGAGGTAGGTGTCCACCAGGGTCATGTAGTCCGTCAGGAGAGTATCCAGCAGCACCAGTCTCAGAGGCTGCAAGTGGATCACCGACAGCGCCATCACCTTCAGGAGGGGTATGGGACACGGACGCTTGTACCACATCTCTGTTTCCTCCTGCATAAAAACACACCATCATGGAGTAGATGTTAAAACCGCGTTCCTCCTCCGTTTACATAGTACCTTTGTCAGCTGGGACTTGGTCTTTAGTGACAAGAGCTGGGAGGACGGCACCTTCAAGTGGAGGCTCACCACCTCCTGAAGGGTGCTCACTCTATCTGGAAGAAAGCCTCCTGTCTCAGAGTGGAAGCACATGACATCTGCGACCTTGGACAAAAAAGGTCAAAGAGTACCTTCAAGGTAAAAATATATATAGAATATGTATTACTACTACTCTCCCCTTATACCTGTGTGTCAAAAACATTCATTAGCTTTACTCCAAACTGTGTCATCAGACATCCAGCAATCGCTCTGCAGTCATGGATGACCTGCAGCGTGTAAAAAAATCAACAAAAGTTACGCCAGAATCTGCAAGACGAAACACAAACGATGCTCACCTTCAGGATGCGCTTATTCTCCAGAATCATGGAAAGACCATTTTTAAAGGCCCGCGCTCCAAGTAATAAGACGTCAAATAAATAGACCTTGTTTTTTGTGGCAATCTAAAAGAAAAACAAATAACATGAAAAAGTATCAAAAAATGTGACCTGTACATACTTTGACCTTCATTCATCTGTCCATGTTCAATAATAATCATCATCATCATAATAAAACGGGGTACTGTCATGTCTGTCGTCCAGCTAAAACTTAGATGTCTTATTTTCTGATTATATACACTATAGTGCGGGGGTCTCAAACTCAATTTAAAAAAAAACAAAAACCCAAAAAACGCATTTATTAAAAACAAAAAAATTTAAAAAACTTCACCTTGGTTCCAATTTTCTACAATAAAAGCTCTGATAAAACATTCCACTGTTCTCAAATATCTTACTTTTTATTTTTCTACACAAAATAAGACAAAAAATAAATAAACAAATCAAGAATAAAGAAAATCAATCAATCAGTAATAAATAAATAAATATAATAATAATAATAAAACAGCAAATAATAAAAACTTAAGAAACCACATATAGTTGGTGGGTAGACAAATTATTTTTTTCACATTAAAATGAACAAAGCATTATTAGAGCCCTGTAGACATGACAAAACACGACTATAGTCACATTTATACTCTTTTTATTTACAACATATTGCGCAACTGCAGGGTCTTGAGACACATGCTAACTCGCAAACTAGAGAGCTATAGCGACCTAAACGGTAGCCTTCAAGTTATTTCCTTTCAACTTAAATAGTCAGAAACTTACCACTTCCACATGCATAGGGAGGATAACTATTAACAGTTATTTAACCTTTAACATGAACATTAATCAAACGTAATAATTTTTTCTGGGTACATGATACCATACAGCGGGGGTCTCAAACACGCGGCCCGCGGGCCAAATGTGGCCCGCAAGCCGCGTGTTTGAGACCCCTGCTATAGTGGGTATTACGATTATAAAGGTGACTATGGGGTTGTTATGCTACGTTTCGAGGAGGTCATAAATAGGTTTTCGATGCTCTAACTCCCAAAATACTTGATTCATAAATACAAAATCCTACTTGGCAGAAATTCACTTATCACTGTTGGGTGTAGAAGCAATGAACCAGTGATAAACGAGGGATTACTGTACTAGAGAAGGGTGGATTAAACTAGGAAAAATGTAATGACGACCGCGCAACCAGAAAGTGCATTTAAAGAATTCGGTGTGACATAGGAAAGTGGCGCATGCCACACATGTCCTTGTTGTGGCTGCTAGGTACAAAACGGTCAAATTCAATTCATTCATTCATTCATTCATTCATTTTCTACCACTTTTCCTCACGAGGGTCACGGGGGGTGCTGGAGCCTATCCCAGCTGTCTTCGGGCGAGAGGCGGGGTACACCCTGGACTGGTGGCCAGCCAATCACAGGGCACATATAGACAAACAACCATTCACACTCGCATTCATACCTATGGACAATTTGGAGTGGCCAATTAACCTAGCATGTTTTTGGAATGTGGGAGGAAACCGGAGTACCCGGAGAAAACCCACGCATGCACGGGGAGAACATGCAAACTCCACACAGAGATGGCTGAGGGTGGGGATTGAACCCTGGTCTCCTAGCTGTGAGGTCTGCGCGCTAACCACGAGACCGCCGTGCCGCCCTAAATTAAATTCAGTTATCAAATTGAAAATTAGTACATCAAAAATTTTACTATATAGAACTTAATTATATAAAGTACAATGCCTGTTTCTGTCACCAATCCCCATCAGTTACGTGTCAAAGAGTGAGTAATTTGTTTATTTTAGTTTTATTTAGTCTACCTATACAGTAGGGGACTTATTTTTTATCTTTATATGACAGTTAAGAATGTTACACTGTTACTTTAAAAGCATTACTTGGACGATTTATGACGGATTTTTATGAGATTTTGACTTTGGAATTGGAAGTCAAGGAAACGTTCAAACACCCAAATCATTCCTGGCTACGGAAGGTCAGCACCAAGCTGACCGTTCTCACTTCCTGTTCTCACCTGAAGCCAACACAATCTCCCGTGATTGTATATCGCGACCCCGTCAACCCCCACGCCAACCACATGCTGCTTCTTGATGTCCATCACCTAAAAGTATGAAGGTAGACGTTATTTTTGGACGTAGCAAACGTAGCTTAAACACTCCGTCAACTTACAGCAGATGCAAATTTCTCCTGAAACTCATCAATAACTTCAAAGTTGATGTATTCTTCATCTTCATCTATATAAAAAAAAAAACATTAATGATTATTTACATTTTGGATGAGAATGAATAATGAATATGATAATTGACACAGAGCTCACCATGGTAAACAGTCTGTCTGTATGGCTGGAACTTCTTCACCTTCAAGTGTTCTTCTAGATCTTCAGGAATATTTCTGACCAACATGTTTTGTTGAGAGAACCTTGATAAACGAGTCACTGGCGTCGGGCGAATTTTGGTATCGATCCATAACCAAGTAAATGATGTAAATGATTTAATAATTTTGCCTTTAAATTACTGATAGTGGGCTGCACGGTGTTTGAGTGGTTAGTGCACAAACCCCACAGCTAGGACACCTGAGTTCAATTCCACATTCGGCCATCTGTGTGTGGAGTTAGCATGTTCTCCGTGTGCATCTCCGGGTACTCCGGTTTCCTCTCACATTTCAAAAACATGCTAGGTTAATTAGCGACTCCAAATTGTCCATCGGGATGAATGTGAGTGTGAATGGTTGTTTGTCTATATGTGCCCTGTGATTGGCTGTCCACCAGTCCAGGGTGTACCCCGCCTCTTGCCTGGAGACAGCTGGGATAGGCTCCAGCACCCCCCCGCGACCCTCGTGAGGAAAAGTGGTAGAAAATGAATGAATGAATTAATAAATGAATGTCCTATTATGTGCACGGTGGATGAGTGGTTAGCGTGCAGGCCTCACAGCTAGGTGACCCGAGTTCAATTCCACCCTCAGGCATCTCTGTGTGGAGTTTGCATGCGTGGGTTCCAAAAACATGCTAGGTTAATTCCCTACTCCAAATTGTCCATAGGTATGAATGTGAGTGTGAATGGTTGTTTGTCTATATGTGCGCTGTGTGACCCCGCCTCTCGCCCGAAGACAGCTGGGATAGGCTCCACCCACCCCCTCGTGAGCCTCGTGAGGATAAGCAGTAGAAAATGAATGAATTAATGAATGAATTACTGACTGTGATTAATTTGATAACAAAACACAGGGTAGCTTCCACACAACTAACTTTAACCATAAAAATTAGACATATTTTTGCCCAATACATAAATGGTAAAATGTAAACAATGCAGCAAAAGAGTATCGGCAAATAATTATGTCATGTTGACATGATCGATATATGGATCGATCCGCCCACAGAAACCCGACAGAAGGCAACTTACCCATGAACGGTGTCCTCTTCGTCAGTAAACTCAACTATTGAATCACACACACAAACAAATATTAATAATTTTACATTTCTACCCAAACTATAGCGTCCAATTCCACCAGACTGTTTCCCTCACCGTTTCGAATGTCGCGACCGAAGAACAACCTCGACCCGGAAATGTTACAGCAGTTGCCGCCATTTATGACTGAAACTTGGAAACAAATTTAACACTCACAGGAGTTCTATTTTGGTTCTCTGACATTCAGTACAGTATAATAAGTACTCATAAGTAACTTAAGTAGCTAATAAAGCTATAAGTAGCTAATAAAAATGCAAATATACGAACATATGCCCGACCTTCCGTGAGGACCACTGTCTTGTTAGTATCAATGCGTTGCACGACGCCGAGGTAAGACGACGTCTTCAGGGTCAGTTTAATGCGTTTCCCTCGGAAGATATTTATGAAGTGGGTGTCGTCCTCCAACATTGTACTGTAATATTATTATCATATATAGACAGCTTCACAATGACCAGCCACTCATCCGTGGACAGTACAGCACATGTAGCGGCGTAGTAATGGTAATGATGGTGCCTTCAAGGACACGCTGCGTGTCACGGAGAAGTTCTTGAATAAGAAACTCCAGCATTGTTTCTCTTCTGTGGAGCTGTATCGCTCCCCCAAAATACATTTATTAAATGACAAATGTAAATAATCATAAAATCACTACTTCCCACCTCACCTCTCGCCCAAAGTCAGCAGGGATAAACGGCGTAGAAAGTGGAAATGACTGTAAATTCCCAGTGACTCCAAAGATCCCTTAAGAACAGGCACCATGTGAACTGTTTCTATGGTTCAGTAGAATTGTAACGCAACAGGTAAGTTATAATATAATAATTCACTCTTTTAAACGTATAAATGTATTATATTTTGACGGGCTGAACAATAATTAAGTTTAGGCCTGCAAGTAGCCACACGGGGGCAGGCTTAATTCATGCAAACCTGTCATTTGCATTGCATGTACAGTCGCCATCATTAGTATGAACAATTAGTGCAAATATACAAGGGAAACTATGTTTATACACAATTAATTTGATGAAATTAGCTTTTAATGTGAAAATTGTATATATTTTAACCAATTTATTCAAATGAATAAGTATAATTGCATCCTAAATAAATAACACAATGCATGAGAATATACAGTATGGTCACATCTGTAAGTACTGTAAATACAATAAAATACACATTTCAGTTCAATTCAAATCGGGTAGGATTTGACAGACATAACGGGCTGGAAAAGTCAAAATTATAATTGATATTTATTAATTAATATACATTTGGATCAACTCTGGATTAAACTTGGTTTGACCATGATGTTTGCTAAATACAAGTATGAAGAGTCTTGAACCAGTCATGATGTGCTATATATATATATCACTATATTGATACTTACTATGGTACCCATTATGGCATTGGATGGTCATATCACCTTGTACTTCGGTACGAGGTACATTATTAAAAAAAAAAACAGAAAAAACCTTAAACTGTATTATGGAAAGCAGGAAGTGAACAAATGTAACAGTTACTGATTGTAAAAGTACCAGATGGAGGGGTAGGATTTAATAAGCTTTGCTTCTTCCTACTCCTTTTGGACATGTGGAACTGTGAACTGATTATGTGATGCGTTCAATTGTCAATCTAATGCATGTTCAAATGAAATAAAACCATAAAAAAAAAAACAATTAAAAATCAATTTTTTTAATTAAAAAAAACACAAAATAAGATGAAAAATAATAAACAAATCAAGAATAAAGAAAATCAATCAATCAGTAATAAATATAATAATAATAATAATAATAATAATAATAATAAAAAAACAGCAAATAATAAAAACTTATAGTACATATAGTTGGTGGGTAGACAAATGATTTTTTTCAGATTAAAATTACCAAAGCATTATTAGAGCCCTGTAGACATGACAAAACACGACTATAGTCACATTTATACTCTTTTTATTTACAACATATTGCGCAACTGCAGGGTCTTGAGACACATGCTAACTCGCAAACTAGAGAGCTATAGCGACCTAAACGGTAGCCTTCAAGTTATTTCCTTTACACTTAAATCGCCAAACACGCGGCCCGCGGGCCAAATGTGGCCCGCAGAACACTAGTTTGAGGCCCCCGCCTTGATATGAAAGTTTAATGTTAGTGCGGCCCGCGCAAGTTTGACATGGATGCTGTATGGTATCATGTACCCAGAAAAAAATATTACGTTTGATTAATGTTCATGTTAAAGGTTAAATAACTGTTAATAGTTATCCTCCCTATCCGTGTGGAAGTGGTAAGTTTTTGGCTATTTAAGTTTAAAGGAAATAACTTGAAGGCTACTTATTTTGCGCAGAAAAATCAAAATTAAGATATTTGAGAACAGTGGAATGTTTTATCAGAGCTCCGAAAAATTTTGTATATAAATTTTTGTATATAAACTAGTGTCCTGCAGGCCACATTTGGCCCGCAGGCCCCCGCCTTGATATGAAAGTTTAATGTTAGTGCGGCCCGCAGAGAGCTAGCGACCTACGCGGTAGCCTTCAAGTTATTTCCTTTAAACTTAAATAGCCAAAAAACTTACCACTTCCACACGGATAGGGAGGATAACTATTAACAGTTATTTAACCTTTAACATGAACAATAATCAAACGTAATAATTTTTTTCTGGGTACATGATACTATACAGCATCCATATCAAACTTGCGCGGGCCGCACTAACATTAGGCGCGGGCCTCAAACTAGTGTCCTGCGGGCCACATTTGGCACGCGGGCCGCATGTTTGAGACCCCTGCCTTAAAAGTTGCATTCGCATCACAATTGGATTGAAACTAGAATTCAATTCATATGCATATATATAAATACTTAGTATAAATACTGCATACCTGTTTAGGTAAGCAAAAGTGTCTTTAGCAGCAAACAAGTGACGTTCATTGGAGTTCCTCTGCCCACTATGGAGTGAAGTTAATGACATGCAGGCCACAGTGCAGCCTGCCTCCCGCCCACACACAAGCTGCCGCTGAATGTTGCTTGTTGCTTGTGTCACGTCCATTGACGAGTATGTGTGTGTGAGTGTGTGTGTGTGTGTGTGTGTGTGTGTGTGTGTGTGTGTGTGTGTGTGTGTGTGTGTAAGCTGCAGAGAGCCGAGCACCAGTGAGGCAAGCACAGTGATCAGATGCTCCCATCGAGGAGGACGCAGATGGACAGCTTAGTGCAGCCTCTCGTCGCCCAATACCTCGCCATGGGCTGTCAATCAAAAGTCAACAACAAAAGTGAAAGTATACCCACGGACAACAAGGGCAAAGACGATGCGTGAGTTTCTAAATATTCTTATTATGTTAAATATAGTTATTTTTGCACTTATTTATATCTGTAGTACCTTTGCTTAATTTGTAATGATTCACTCTATAATATGTTTAATAATACTGTAAAAATGCAAGTAGAGTTTTCAGCAAAAAAATGTTGTTTCTTTGCACCTTAAAGCAAATTCTTGTTATCATTTCCTGGTCAGCCATCAGCTTGAGCTGGATGTCCGTAATTAAGCGGTATTTCCCATTTTTAAAGGAAGGAAATGAGAACAATGCTTATCATCTCATGGGAGTTCCTTTACATAGAAATCCCCCCCCGTTGTACACTTTGCATTTTTTGTGTGAGAAATATTAAGATACATTTACGTATAGAAGTATTTGACAAAATACACAGATTGTTATACAGTAAGTGAGTAACCCCCCTTCATATTTCAACAACCATATTTTGTTACGGTGCATCTTCTTAAGCAGGGGTCTCAAACATGCGGCCCGCGGGCCAAATGTGGTCCGCAGGACACTAATTTGAGGCCCCAGCCTTGATATGAAAGTTTAATGTTAGTGCGGCCCGCGCAAGTTTGATATGGATGCTGTATGGCAGGGGTCTCAAACTCAATTTACCTGGGGACCGCTGGATCTAAAAAAAAACTTATTTATTAAAAACAGAAAAATATACAAAATTTTTCAGTGCTTTGGTTCCGATTTTTTACAATAAAAGCTCTGATAAAACATTCCACTGTTCTCAAATATCTTAATTTTTATTTTTCTGCACAAAATCAAGTTATTTCCTTTAAACTTAAATAGCCAAAAACTTACCACTTCCACACGGATAGGGAGGATAACTATTAACAGTTATTTAACCTTTAACATGAACATTAATCAAACGTAACCATTTTTTCTGGGTACATGATACCATACAGCATCCATATCAAACATTAAACTTTCATATCAAGGCGGGGGCCTCAAACTAGTGTCCTGCGGGCCACATTTGGCCCGCGGGCCGCGTGTTTGAGACCCCTGCTGTATGGTATCATGTACCCAGAAAAAAATATTACGTTTGATTAATGTTCATGTTAAATGTTAAATAACTGTTAATAGTTATCCTCCCTATTCGTGTGGAAGTGGTAAGTTTTTGGCTATTTAAGTTGAAAGGAAATAACTCGAAGGCTACCGTTTAGGTCGCTAGCTCTCTAGTTTGCGAGTTAGCATGTGTCTCAAGACCTTGCAGTTGCGCAATATGTTGTAAATAAAAAGAGTATAAATGTGACTATAGTCGTGTTTTGTCATGTCTACAGGGCTCTAATAATGCTTTGTTCATTTTAATCTGAAAAAAATCATTTGTCTACCCACCAACTATATGTGGTTGGTATAAGTTTTTATTATTTGCCGTTTTATTATTATTATTATATTTATTTATTACTGATTGATTGATTTTCATTATTCTTGATTTGTTTGTTGATATTTATTTTTCATCTTATTTTGTGCAGAAAAATAAAAATTAATATATTTGAAAACAGTGGAATGTTTTATCAGAGCTTTTATTGTAGAAAATCGGAACCAAAGCACTGAAAAAGTTTGTATATTTTTCTGTTTTATGCTTTAGAGTAGCCAGTGTACAGCAGCATAAATTTACTGTCTTCTAAAAACGACTAAATAACACAGCTGTTATTGTCTAAATAGTTATAAAGTTAGTTGTTGGTTCCATTAACACCCCTGCGTTGGTGCTGACTTAAAGGAGAGTGACTCCAGGATGTGGCTCCAGGTCTAGAGTTTCCCCGCCGGGACGTCCTCAAAGGTTCCACAAACCCAGCCAGGTCCAGACCCCCACAAGTAAGCCGATGACGTCTCTGGGTCACCTCACCAAGGGGGCGAGCTGGGAGGAGCTCATCCAGGCTTGTTTGCAGGCCTTTGGTAAGCCTTAAATGACCCTCCATTGAAATGTGAACCTTCATTCATTCATTTGCTGGAGCCTATCCCAGTTGTTTTCGGGTGAGAGGTGGGGTACACCCTGGACTGGTGGCCAGCCAATCACAGGGCACATATAGACAAACAACCACTCACACTCAAATTCATACCTATGGACAATTTGGAGTCGCTAATTAACCTAGCATGTTTTTGGAATGTGGACGAGGCCATTTACCTTTCTGCAGACCTGTCAACCATCCCGTTTTCCCTTGGAAACCGACAAGTTTTGCCGTTCTTTCCCGTTGCCCGACCATTTCAATAGGTTTACATAAATTTGTGTCAGCTTAGAAAGAAAGCTAAAATCATCACACTGCGACTTAACACTCAAAGGGTAGTTATAAAATATACAAGACAAGTATGCACGGGGAGAACACACAGAGATGGCAGAGGGCGGAATCGAACTCGGGTCTCATATTCTATTTATATTGAGACATTCATTCATTCATTCATTCATTTTCTACCGCTTATCCACATGTCCAAAAGGAGTAAGAAGAAGCAAAGCTTATTAAATCCTACCCCTCCATCTGGTACTTTTACAATCAGTAACTGTTACATTTGTTCACTTCCTGCTTTCCTAAAAATAATTTAATTTTATTTAATTGTATTTTTTAATTCAAAATTTTTTTTTACATTTTTTAAATTTTTTTTACATTTTTTTAAATGATTTTATTTCATTTGAAAATGCATCAGATTACAATTGAATGCATCACATAATCAGTTCACAGTTCCACATGTCCAAAAGGAGTAGGAGGAAGCAAAGCTTATTAAATCCTACCCCTCCATCTGGTACTTTTACAATCAGTAACTGTTACATTTGTTCACTTCCTGCTTTCCTAAAAATAATTTAATTTCATTTAATTGTATTTTTTCAATTCAAATTTTTTTTTACATTTTTTACATTTTTAAATTTTTTTTACATTTTTTTAAATGGTTTTATTTCATTTGAACATGCATCAGATTACAATTGAATGCATCACATAATCAGTTCACAGTTCCACATGTCCAAAAGGAGTAGGAAAAAGCAAAGCTTATTAGATCCTACCCCTCCATCTGGTACTTTTACAATCACTAACTGTTACATTTGTCACTTCCTGCTTTCCTAAAAATAATTTAATTTTATTTAATTGTATTTTTTTAATTAAATTTTTTTTTTACATTTTTAAATTAAAAAAAAAATTAAAATGGTTTTTAATTTTTTTTTTTTTAAATTAAAATGGTTTTTAATTTTTTTTACATTTTTTTTTTTTTTTTACATTTTTTAAAATGGTTTTATTTCATTTGAAAATGCATCAGATTACAATTGAATGCATCACATAATCAGTTCACAGTTCCACATGTCCAAAAGGAGTAGGAAGAAGTTACAATCAGTAACTGTTACATTTGTTCACTTCCTGCTTTCCTAAAAATAATTGAAATTGAACCCTGGTTTCCTAGCTGTGAGGTCTGCGCGCTAACCACTCGACCACCATGCCGCCCATGTTTGGATGTGTTTATCCTTGGTACTTAGTCAGTTGCGGGAGGTATTGACGAAACGTTGTGCACGGCCATTTGGTCGAAAAAGGCTGGAGTTTGGATCAATCAAGTGAACATAATTGGCTTCATCAAGTTGTCAGGAGAGCTCTCTGAGTTTTTGGTGATTGCATTCAGGCGAGAGAAGCTTTCAAATTGCTGTTGCCTGGTTACGCAAGTGGAGCAATAGGGTAGGTGTTACAATGCGCCGCACATAAAAGGACATCCTGGTAGCGTTTGGCTAGCAAAGAACCGCACACGCGTATGTTTATAATATCAGTGCCAAAGTTGCTTCGACAGTATTATTACTCTTGTGCACCACGTTGTGCACCCACATCACAGGCGAACCCCCTAAGGTTGCGTCGGTCTCGGTGGCGGAATTTCAAATGCGAGCGTTTGCGTGTGAGTTATTTGAAGAATTACCTGATGGTCGCTTCAGGACCGGCTGAGCCCAAAAGGTCAACTCTCCTAACTGTGTCGTTCACATGGTGACCAGCCTTTGAAAAGCAGGGAGCTGGGAGGCATTGATCAACGGCTGCTGACATCATCACCCCCCCCCCCCCCGCCCCCACCCACCCCACCACTACCTGAGACCCCGCTTCTTGTTACTGTACTTAAACCAGATAAGCTGTAATATATTCCAATGTGTATTAAAACTCTAACATGTATCTAAACAGTTAATTCTCATAGTAACAGCAATATTAATTTGTAATTTTTTTCATGGCTGCACGGTGGTTGAGTGGTTAGCGTGCAGGTCACACCTAAGAGACCCGAGTTCAATCCGGACTCCGGTTTCTTCCTAGGTTAATTGGTATGAATGTGAGTGTGAATGGTTGTTTGTCTATATGTGCCCTGTGATTGGCTGGCCACCAGTCCAGGGTGTACCCCGCCTCTCACTTGAAGACAGCTGGGATAGGCTCCAGCATACCCGCGACCCTCATGAGGATAAGCGGTAGACAATGAATTAATGATTTTTTTCATGGCTGCACGGTGGTCGAGTGGTTAGCGTGCAGGTCACAGCTCGGAGACCCGAGTTCAATCCAGACTCCGGTTTCCTGCTAGGTTAATTAGCGACTCCAAATTGTCCATAGGTATGAATGTGAGTGTGAATGGTTGTTTGTCTATATGTGCCCTGTGATTGGCTGGCCACCAGTCCAGGGTGTACCCCGCCTCTCGCCCAAAGACAGCTGGGATAGGCTCCAGAAACCCTGAGGAAAAGCAGCAGAAAATGAATGCTAGAAGTGAGGCTACACGGTGATTGAGTGGTTAGCGCACAGGCCTCACAGACAGATTACCCAAGTTCAATTCCACCCTCGGCCATCTCTGTGTTTCCTGGTACTCCGGTTCCCTCCCACTTTCCATGGTGGCATGTTTTTGGAATGTGGACGAGGCAATTTAACTTTCTGGCCGAGGGTGGAATTGAACCCTGGTCTCCTCGCCGTGAGGTCTGCGCGCTAACCACTAACCACATGCCGCCATGTAAACTATTGGTAATGGTAATTCTTTTTATGCATTAAAATGTAAAACGGGTCGGTTAAGGAAAACAAGGCACAGATTTTTTTTACCAGCTGCTGATGAATATCTAAGATAAACCTTAAAAGCAGGTGTTGAACAGCGTATACAAACGGTGTCGTTTACTGTTTCCACATTTGTGGGTATCTTTTCCTCATTTTCCAGCCTCCAAAGAATAGTCCAAAGGGAATTTCCACGGATAGTTTCCACCGATAGGATGGGGTAATTGTTTACCTAACAGCGACGCATTACTTCCTCTTTGCCCTTTTTTTATGCCTTTATAGTACTGTTTGAGTGACACATGAAACAAATATGCCATAGCGACCCAGTAAAGTATGTGGTGTCACTGGTGAGGTCACTGGTATTGGACCGCCGATGCCTGACCGGCACCAACGGAAACACTGCCCATGCAGGATATGAGGTCTGACGTACGTCTCCGTGGAGAGGCTGCCTGCTTACAGATAACAAAGATTGGAAAATGTGTTGCCATGGCGTCTGAAGTCTATCCGAGGCGATAACTGCTTTCAAACTGCAATCCAAGCACCTGACGGCCCTGAACCTTTAAAAGGGGGGGGGGCAGAATGAAATGAAAACATTTGCTCTTGAAATGTTCATAATGTGAAACATTTGATTATATTGTCTGGTATTTAATATGCTTCCTCTTTACATATAAACACATCACTGAAAGCGGTTTTTCTCGGAATTTAAATAGTCAGGAAAAAGGCCTGTGCGCTATGAAATTTTTACCACAACGCTGCTGTTGTGTTTTTTTTTTTTTTTTTTTTTTTTAATCTTCAAGATTAATTTTTGTTTCTGTCTTGAGACAACCGAGATAAACAAAAATGGCAGAGTCACAAAGACAGGAAGTGATTCAGCGTAAAGAGGAGCAAAAAGAGGAAAAGAAATGGTTGTAGAGACATGCAAACGAGTGGTTAGCGCGTAGACCTCGCAGCTATGAGACCCGAGTTCGATTCCACCATCGGCCATCACTGTGTGTTCTCCCCATGCACACTTGTCTTGTATATTTCATAACTACCCTTTGAGTGTTAAGTCGCAGTGTGATGATTTGAGCTTTCTTTCTAAGCTGACACAAATTTATTGTAGAGACATGCAAATGAGTGGTTAGCGCGTAGACCTCGCAGCTATGACACCAGAGTTCGATTCCACCCTCGGCCATCCATGTGTGTTCTCCCCGTGCATACTTGTCTTGTATATTATATATAACTACCTTTTGAGTGTTAAGTCGCAGTGTGATGATTTGAGCTTTCTTTCTAAGCTGACACAAATTTATTGTAGAGACATGCAAACGTAAAAAATCCACTCAGTCACTGAAGTCTATTCATATGATGACATATTTCATCACATTATTATTATTATTATTATTATTATTATGTGTACACCTGTGTTTTTCCATCTAGCTTGTAATGATGTCACTGGCATGGATGACGTTACTCAGCTAGTTTGACTATTTTCTACCAGGTTGCACGGTGGTCAAGTGTTTAGCGCGTAGACCTCGCAGCTATGACACCCGAGTTCGATTCCACCATCGGCCATCTCTGTGTGTTCTCCCCGTGCATGCTTGTCTTGTATATTTCATAACTACCCTTTGAGTGTTAAGTCGCAGTGTGATGATTTTAGCTTTCTTTCTAAGCTGACACAAATGTATTGTAGAGACATGCAAACGTCAAAAATCCACTCAGTCACAGAAGTCTATTCATATGATGACATATTTCATCACATTATTATTATTATTATTATTATGTGTACACCTGTGTTTTTCCATCTAGCTTGGAATGATGTCACTGGCATGGATGACATTACTCAGCTAGTTTGACTATTTTCTACCAGGTTGCACGGCTGCACGGTGGACGAGTGGTTAGCGCGCAGACCTCACAGCTATGAGACCCGAGTTGGATTCCACCCTCAGCCATCTCTGTGTGTTCTCCCCGTGCATACTTGTCTTGTATATTATATATAACTACCCTTTGAGTGTTAAGTCGCAGTGTGATGATTTTAGCTTTAAATGGTCGAGCAATGGGAAAGAAGGGCAAAACACGTCGGTTTCCCATGGAAAACGGGATGGTTGAGTCTAAAAATATGAAAGCTAAAGTCATCACACTGCGACTTAACACTCAAAGGGTAGTTATGAAATATACAAGACAAGTACCAATCCGTCATTAATTTTCTACCGCTTATTCTCACGAGGGTTGCGGGTGGTGCTGGAGCCTATCCCAGCTGTCTTTGGGGAGAGAGGCGGGATACACCCTGGACTGGTGGCCAGCCAATCACAGGGCACATATAGACAAACAACCATTCACACTCACATTCATACCTATGGACAATTTGGAGTTGCTAATTAACCTAGCATGTTTTTGGAATGTGGGAGGAAACCGGAGTACCGGGAGAAAACCCACGCATGCACGGCGGAGAACATGCAAACTCCACACAGAGATAGCCGAGGGTGAAATCGAACCCCGGGTCTCCTAGCTGTGAGGCCTGCACACTAAACACTCATCCACTGTGCAGCCGTATTGTACAAAATTCATTCATTCATTCATTTTCTATCACTTATTCGCACAGGGGTGCTGGAACCTATCCCAGCTGTCTTCGGGCGAGAGGCGGGGTACACCCTGGACTGGTGGCCAGCCAATCACAGGGCACATATAGACAAACAACCATTCACACTCACATTCATACCTATGGACAATTTGGAGTCGCTAATTAACCTAGCATGTTTTTGGAATGTGGGAGGAAACCGGAGTAAACCCGGAGAAAACCCATGCATGCACGGCGGAGAACATGCAAACTCCACACAGAGATAGCCGAGGGTGGAATCGAACCCCGGGTCTCCTAGCTTTGAGGCCTGCACACTAACCACTCTTCCACCGGGCAAATTATTTTATGCTGTATTTTGAACAGATGTAATTGTACAATCGGAAACAAAATGCCTATTTATGGATGCCAAAATGTTTATGTTTATGGTGATTTGGAACGTGGATATGGATAGCTACGCTGTGCTTCTGCTGCATGCAAATGACGATGCGCTTGTGCAGCAGGAATACTCATAACACCTTTTAAACGTACGTAGATGTGATGAATCATACTGTTTCTGTCTTGGTGAAATATGGCTCAACATGAGCTGTTGGACTTTCCATTTTTGGTTTTTTTTTTCCACTCTTTTCTGTCACTATTTCCTGTTCTGTGCTCTTATTTTGTTATTACTTTTTCCTGTCCTGTCTAGCACCAGACCTTTTTTTTGCAATATTTGCGAGTTGCGTTCACAACTCCCCTCTTATCAGAGTGAAAGTACTTAAGATGAAGATATGCCTTTATTCGTCCCTCAGTGGGGACATTTGTATTGCACAGCAGCAAGAGTACAGAAGTTAGTTAAGCAGTACAAAATACACAATATAGAAAAATAAACAATATAAACAACCCAAGTATTAACAAAAAATCAACAGTTTTTCCCAGAGTTATATACAATACAGTATGTAGGTAATATGAAACGAGATGAGATACATAACCAGTCTATACACTGAGATCTTGTTAGAGCAGGGGTGGGCAAACTACGGCCCGGGGGCCACATCCGGCCCGCCAAGTGTTTCAATATGGCCTGCCTGTTTTTTTCCCAAATATTTCATTTGAACTCAACATACAACCTGGCATCGTGGCTTGGGCCAATTTTTTGATGGTTGAGGTAGCTGCTTTATCAATTTTGTTATTTGATAGATAGATAGATAGATAGATAGATAGATAGATAGATAGATAGATAGATAGATAGATAGATAGATAGATAGATAGATAGATAGATAGATAGATAGATAGATAGATAGATAGATAGATAGATAGATAGATAGATAGATAGATAGATAGATAGATAGATAGATAGATAGATAGATAGATAGATAGATAGATAGATAGAAATCCGTTATAAAAAAATCCGATATATGCAATGAATTTTATTGTATTTTTAATTACATTTTTTTAAATGGTTTTATTTCATTTGAACATGCATCAGATTACAATTGAATGCATCCCATAATCAGTTCCCAGTTCCACATGTCCAAAAGGAGTAGGAAGAAGCAAAGCTTATTAAATCCTACCCCTCCATCTGGTACTTTTACAATCATTAACTGTTACATTTGTTCACTTCCTGCTTTCCTAAAAATAATTTAATTTTATTTAATAGTATTTTTTATTATTATTTTTTAATTATTTTTATTAAATTTTTTATTATTTATTTATTTTTTTCAATATGATATATGCAATGAATTTTTATTGGAAATGCATTACAGAAAAATCGGTTCTTTTTTATCTGTCCGTTGTGAGCGAATTTCCGATATATCCGAGTCCGAGATACATATATCCGAGGTTTACTGTAAATCGGGAAATACTGACTGATAATCTTGACAATAACTTCACTGATGTCGCCTTTATTGTGATTCTTTACACTGACTAACTTCATTGTCTTTCCCTCCAGATTCAGACGGCTCCGTATGGCAACGCAGCCACTTATTGAACATCACCCTGACCATGCATCGTCTCCTCATCTCCTCCAGCGATCTGCTGGATAAGCTCACTGCTTTATATCCTTCAAGCGACGTAAACGTAAATCCTTCATCGATATCACACTCGCTTCAGACAAATTGCATATTGAGCCGTGTGCTACACTTTTTTGGTTGTCAAGAGCAACAGGCAATTAATCCCAGTGTACTTGCTCACAATGTAGGCTGGAGGCAATTTTCAGTCTCCGGATTCTTTTTTTTTTTTTGCAAGTTAAGTTTCAAATCAATATGACAGCGACAATACAAAACAATATATGTATTTTTTTTTACCAAATTGGGTTTCGGGTCCAAGACAAGATGGAGCCTATCCTGGTGTACTTTGTGCTGACATAATTGACCATAATTGAGCCTACACCCTGGACTGGTGGCCGGCCAATAAAATTTTTTTATATTTTTTTTAATGGTTTTATTTCATTTGTTCACTTCCTGCTTTCGTAAAAATAATTAAATTTTATTTAATTGTATTTTTTTCATTGAATTTTTTTTTTAATTTTTCAAGTTTTTAAATTTTTTTTAATGGTTTTATTTCATTTGAAAATGCATCAGATTACAATTGAATGCATCCCATAATCAGTTCACAGTTCCACATGTCCAAAAGGAGTAGGAAGAAGCAAAGCTTATTAAATCCTACCCCTCCATCTGGTACTTTTACAATCAGTAACTGTTACATTTGTTCACTTCCTGCTTTCCTAAAAATAATTTAATTTTATTCAATTGTATTTTTTTCATAAATAATTTTTTTTTTAATTTTTTCAAGTTTTTTAAAATGTTTTAAATGGTTTTATTTCATTTGAAAAGTATATTTTTTAATTAAAAAAAAATTTTTTTAATGGTTTTATTTCATTTGTTCACTTCCTGCATTCCATAATACAGTTTAAGTTTTTTTTTTGTTTTTTTTTAATAATGCACCTCGTACCAAAATACAAGGTTATATGACCATCCAATGACATAATGGGTAAATATAAGATCATTCATTGCATTTTTACCTGACTTCAGCCAAAGACAAAACAAGAATGGGAAAAATATAAACCATGCGACACATGAAATACTTTGCTTTGCATATCGCAGTATAAATTGGCATCATATACGTTACCGATCAATACCAGCAGTATTATAAATACTGAAACGGTCCAAATGGTGTGCATACATAAACTGTACTGTAACACAACATTATGTATTTTGTCAACATCTCTTCCGGTCCGCGGATCTCACGCATTCACAAAGCCCGAGTCTGTTAATCATTGTTTTCTCTCTGGTGTGGATGAGACGCTTTCATTTCCCCTACGCTCACAAAACAACGCACGCATCTTGTTACATCGCATCTTACGACCGGAGTGGTGGGCTTTTAATCTCGGCTTTCTATTCAGGAAACAGCGGTGGCCTCACAAAGCCTCTCTCAGAGGAGTGTGCACTGGCTTAGCGAGCAGCCTCGGGGTTTCAGGTGTTAATTACCTCTGTTCTTTTCACACGAGTCCTCTTCAGCTATATATAAACACGTCTACAGCTTAAAGAGGCGCCTGCTCGAAAAAAAAAAAAAAAAAAACATACGTCACAGCATACAATACCTTACCCTCTTTGCTATTTTTACACCTCTCATTCGGAGCTGGAGACCCAAAAGGAGACCCAGGCCATTAGGAACCTTCGGTATCACGGTCTGGGATTGCGTGGGCACGTCTTCTTGCTGCTATGACGCAATGTGCATCACGTTAAGATGATTCCTGCCACATCGGAACCGTGGTGTCAGTCCATTGATTCACGAGGGGTGACTCTCTGATCACACTGGTTTGTTTTTTGGGTATACAGAATAATAAGCAGATAAAGGTCAGATTATGCAAAATGGCTGTAAATTCATAACCCAAAATAATTCAACCGGGATGATATCAAAGCAAGACTATTACTACACACTGTAAAAAGTATACGTGATTTGATTATTTACACCAGGGGTCTAAAACTCAATTTACTTGGGGGGCCACTGGAGCTAGGGTCTGGGTGAGACTGGGCCGCATCAGGTTTTCCAAAAAAAAAAAAAAAATACAAAAAATGCATTTATTAAAAACAGAAAAATTAATAAACTTTGCTTTGGTTCCGATTTTCTACAATAAAAGCTCTGATAAAACACTGTTCTCAAATATCTTACTTTTAATTTTTCTGCACAAAATAAGATGAAAAATAAACAAACAAATCAAGAATAAAGAAAATCAATCAATCAGTAATAAATAAATAAATATAATAATGATAATAATAATAAAACGGCAAATAAAAAAACTTATAGTTGGTGGGTAGACAAATTATTTTTTTCACATTAAAATGAACAAAGCATTATTAGAGCCCTGTAGACATGACAAAACATGACTATAGTCACATTTATACTCTTTTTATTTACAACATATTGCGCAACTGCACCGTCTTGCGACACATGCTAACTCGCAAACTACTGAGCTAGCGACCTAAACGGTAGCCTTCAAGTTATTTCCTTTGAACTTAAAAAGCCAAAAACTTACCACTTCCACACGGATAGGGAGGATAACTATTAACAGTTATTTAACCTTTAACATGAACATTAATCAAACGTAATAATTTTTTCTGGGTACATGATACCATACAGCATCCATATCAAATTTGCGCGGGCCGCACTAACATTAAACTTTCATATTGAGGCGGGGGCCTCAACCTAGTGTCCTGCGGGCCACATATGGCCCGCGGGCCGTGTGTTTGAGACCCCTGCCATACAGCATCCATATCAAACTTGTGCAGGCCACACTAACATTAAACTTTCATATCAAGGCGGGGCTTCAAACTAGTGTCCTGCGGGCCACATTTGGCCCGCGGGCCGTGTGTTTGAGACCCCTGCCATACAGCATCCTTATCAAACTTGCGCGGGCCGCAACTAACATTAAACTTTCATATCAAGGCGGGGGTCTCAAACTAGTGTCCTGCGGGCCACATATGGCCCGCGGACACCGTGTTTGAGACCCCTGCCATACAGCATCCATATCAAACTTGCGCGGGCCGCAACTAACATTAAACTTTCATATCAAGGCGGGGGCCTCAAACTAGTGTCCTGCGGGCCACATTTGGCCCGCGGACCATGTGTTTGAGACCCCTGCCATTACAGCATCCATATCAAACTTGCGCGAGCCGCAACTAACATTAATCTTTCATATCAAGGCGGGGGCCTTAAACTAGTGTCCTGTGGGCCACATTTGGCCCGCGGGCCGCATGTTTGAGACCTCCGCCATACAACATCCATATCAAACTTGCGCAGGCCGCACTAACATTAAACTTTCATATCAACGCGGGGGCCTCAACCTAGTGTCCTGTGGGCCACATTTGGCCCGCGGGCCGTGTGTTTGAGACCCCTGCCATACAGCATCCATATCAAACTTGCGCAGGCCGCACTAACATTAAACTTTCATATCAAGGCGGGGGCCTCAAACTAGTGTCCTGCGGGCCACATTTGGCCCGCGGGCCGTGTGTTTGAGACCCCTGTCATACAACATCCATATCAAACTTGCGCGGGCCGCACTAACATTAAACTTTCATATCAAGGCGGGGGCTTCAAACTAGTGTCCTGCGGGCCACATTTGGCCCGCGGGCCGCGTGTTTGAGACCCCTGCCATACAGCATCCATATCAAACTTGCGCGAGCCGCGCTAACATTAAACTTTCATATCAAGGCGGGGGCCTCAAACTAGTGTCCTGCGGGCCACATTTGGCCCGCGGGCGCCGTGTTTGAGACCCCTGCCATACAGCATCCATATCAAACTTGCGCGGGCCGCAAATAACATTAAACTTTCATATCAAGGCGGGGGCCTCAAACTAGTGTCCTGCGGGCCACATTTGGCCCGCGGGCCGCGTGTTTGAGACCCCTGCCATACAGCATCCATATCAAACTTGCGCGGGCCGCACTAACATTAAACTTTCATATCAAGACGGGGGCCTCAAATTAGTATCCTGCGGGCCACATTTGGCCGGCGGGCCGCGTGTTTGAGACCCCTGCCATACAGCATCCTTATCAAACTTGCGCGAGCCGCGCTAACATTAAACTTTCATATCAAGGCGGGGGCCTCAACCTAGTGTCCTGCGAGCCACATTTGGCCCGCGGGCCGCGTGTTTGAGACCCCTGATTTACACCATTTGTTCCTTTTGTTGGTATTAATGAGCATTTGTTCAGCAGTAAATGAGACTGTGTTTTTGTACATTTTGTTATCATCTGTATTCTACAGTGATTCACTGTTTGGTTTCATGCAGTTCATCCTCCTACATTACCAAATGTCATTTCTTGGAGTTGCTTGTTATTCATGTGCAGTGTGGATAAAATAAATTAAAAGCACATTTTAACAACCGTTTTTTTTTTTAGTAATTGTTCAGAATCCTTACTTCCTTAACTAGTGTTTACATTTAAAACAGCCATGGACAACGAGCAGCCAGCAGAGTGCCAAAGGATATGCTACCTCATCAGGTATTTACATTTAATGTTTACGTTTTCTGATTGGAGTTTTGCATTTGTAACACGACATCATCTCTGACCTCCATACAGGCACTGGATTCAGGAATTCTGGATGATGTTCAGGTTGCAACACAGCTTGTCAGACAGCTTGGATCAACTCCGGGATTTGATCATGGAGCAGGGACAGGAGCATCTCTGCTCTCTTCTAGAGACCAAATGGATGTAAGTGTTACTGTGGGACCAGCTGTCAACTGATGAACATGACTCCCAGATCAGTCAGGACAAAACTCAATTCAGTCACGATCACAAAAAAAAAAATAGCAGGCTGCAAGTCAATTAACCTAGCATGTTTTTGGAATGTAGAAAGAAAGCTAAAATCATCACACTGCGACTTAACACTCAAAGGGTAGTTATGAAATATACAAGACAAGTACCAATACTAGTTTTAAAAAAAGAGCATTTTAACTAACATTTTACCCGGAGAACATGCAAACTCCACACAGAGATGGCCGGAGGTGGGATTGAACTCGGGTCTCCCAGCTGTGAGGTCTGCGCGCTAACCACTTGACCCAGGCTGCAAGTGTTAAACTAAAACTTAATAATAACCGATGTTTAAGATGCACATGTCCACATCATAAGCTTAGAAAGAAAGCTAAAATCATCACACTGCGACTTAACACTCAAAGGGTAGTTATGCAATATACAAGACAAGTACCAATAATAGTTAAAAAAAGAGCATTTTAACTAACATTTTACCCGGAGAATACCCATCCATGCACGGGGAGAACATGCAAACTCCACACAGAGATGGCCGAGGATGGAATTGAACTCGGGTCTTCTAGCTGTGAGGTCTGCGCGCTAACCACTTGACCCAGGCTGCAAGTGTTAAACTAAAACTTAATAATAACCGATGTTTAAGATGCACATGTCCACATCATAAGCATAGAAAGAAAGCTAAAATCATCACACTGCGACTTAACACTCAAAGGGTAGTTATGAAATATACAAGACAAGTACCAATACTAGTTAAAAAAGAGTATTTTAACTAACATTTTACCCGGAGAAAACCCATGCATGCACGGGGAGAACATGCAAACTCCACACAGAGATGGCCGAAGGTGGGATTGAACTCGGGTCTCCCAGCTGTGAGGTCTGCGCGCTAACCACTTAACACAGGCTGCAAGTGTTAAACTAAAACTTAATAATAACCGATGTTTAAGCTGCACATGTCCACATCATAACACTTGCAGCCTGGGTCAAGTGGTTTAGCGCCCCACTTATTGTGACCCTTTGTGTCATTTTGTTGTAGAAACGAACGGGACTGGTCTTGGAAAGCCAGCCAGAAGATCAAAGCTAACAGCAGCAAAAAGAGGAAGGTATCTCTTCTTTTTGACCACCTGGAACCCATCGAACTGGCCGAACATCTCACCTTCCTGGAGTTTAAATCATTCTGCAGAATATCAGTGAGTCTATCTCTTATTTGTTATGCTTCTTTGTGAGGCATACGGTATTTCCTGCCAAAGGAAATGCCTTGCAGTGTTGTGTGTGTGTGTGTGTGTGTGCGCGTTTTGTTACTGACTGTCTCTGTTATCGCCACAAGTTTGTAGACTATCAGAAATACATCCGCAACTGCTGCATGAAGGACATCCCCTTGATGGAACGTTCCATCGCGCTGTGTAATGGTGTCTCCCAGTGGGTGCAGCTGATGGTGCTGAGCAGGCCGACGGCTCAGCTGAGAGCTGAGGTTTTCACCAAGTTCATCCATGTGGCACAGGTGCAGCTTTAGTCCTCTCACGGCTGATTTCATAGATTTGTTTCAGTCAGTTTTCATAATGATAATAATACTAATACTTTTTTTATTTAATAGTTGCCTATTAGTGTTGGAAAATTCCCTGAAAAGTTGCAAATTTAGGCTCCGTTTCCACTTGAATCTGAATAGATGTAAAGAAATGAATGGATGGTGGAATAAACTGTAATAAACAATAATACAAAATATCATTTAAAGAACGTTAGAGCACAAACCAGGAGTATAATACAGTAAACCTCGGATATATCGGACTCGGATATATTGGAAATTCGCTCACAACGGACAGATAAAAAAGAACCAATTTTTCTGTAATGCATTTCCAATAAAAATTCATTGCATATATCGGATTTTTTATAACAGATTTCGCCTATTTCGGACAAAATCTCCAGCCCCGTTCCAATGCATTTCCATTAAATTTCCCTCGCATATATCGGATATATCGCCGCATCGTGGCGCTCCGATTCGCCGAATCGTGACAGGCCGCTATACGACGTCATTTGCAGCGTTTGCAGCGTTGCCTGCGCGTCCAGGTACATTGGAAACATAGTCAAGGAAGTGCCTTTTTATAACGGATAAAATCCGATTTACGCATATACCGGATATAAATCCGATATATGCGTAAAAACGGACATTTTCCGGTATACGCATATAACGGATTTCGCTTATATCGGACAAAACCAGTGGGAACAATTGAATGCGATATATCCGAGGTTTACTGTATTACACTTTTTGACAGTTTTTCACATTTATGAGATACTGAATTTTGTTGTTTTTTTTTTAAGCTGTAAGGTACATCATAAAAAATATTAAGAAATACATTCCTGATATGTCTGAAATTGCAAAAACTAAGCTTCCGATTGGGTTGATGTGCCCACTTTTGTGACTTTTTGTCTGTGAAAGGTACTCATTCATTCATGCGGGGTACAACCTGGACTGGTGGCCAGCCAATCACAGGGCACATATAGACAAACAACCATTCACACTCACATTCATACCTATGGACAATTTGGAGTCGCTAATTAACCTAGCATGTTCTTTGGAATGTGGGAGGAAACCTGGAGTACCCGGAGAAAACCCACGCATGCACGACGGAGAACATGCAAACTCCACACAGAGATGGCCGAAGGCGGGATTGAACTAGGGTCTCCCAGCTGTGAGGTCTGCGCGCTAACCACTTGACCCAGGTTGCAAGTGTTAAACTAAAACTTAATAATAACCGATGTTTAAGCTGCATGTCCACATCATAAGAAGACAGCATAGAAAGAAAGCTAAAATCATCACACTGCGACTTAACACTCAAAGGGTAGTTATGAATTATACAAGAGAAGTACCAATACTAGTTTAAAAAAAAAGAGCATTTTAACTAACATTTTACCCGGAGAAAACCCATGCATGCACGGGGAGAACATGCAAACTCCACACAGAGATGGCCCGAGGTGGGATTGAACTCGGGTCTCCCAGCTGTGAGGTCTGCGCGCTAACCACTTGACCCAGGCTGCAAGTGTTGAAAGAAAGCTAAAATCATCACACTGCGACTTAACACTCAAAGGGTAGTTACGAAATATACAAGACAAGTACCAATCCTTCATTAATTTTCTACCGCTTATCCTCACGAGGGTTGCGGGTGGTGCTGGAACCTATCCCAGCGAGAGGCATGTTTTTGGAATGTGGGAGGAAACCGGAGTACCCGGAGAGAAAACCCACGCATGCACGGGGAGAACATGCAAACCCCACACAGAGATGGCCGAGGGTGGAATTGAACCCTGGTCTCCTAGCTGTGCTTGAGACACATGCTAACTCGCAAACTAGAGGGATAGCGACCTAAACGGTAGCCTTCAAGTTATTTCCTTTAAACTTAAATAGCCAAAAACTTACCACTTCCACACGGATAGGGAGGATAACTATTAACAGTTATTTAACCTTTAACATGAACATTAATCAAACGTAATAATTTTTTCTGGGTACATGATACCATACAGCATCCATATCAAACTTGCGCGGGGCCGCACTAACATTAAACTTTCATATCAAGGCGGGGGCCTCAAACTAGTGTCCTGCGGGCCACATTTGGCCCGCGGGCCGCATGTTTGAGACCTCCGCCATACAATATCTATATCAAACTTGCGCAGGCCGCACTAACATTAAACTTTCATGTCAAGGCGGGGGCCTCAAACTAGTGTCCTGCGGGCCACATTTGGCCCGCGTGTTTGAGACCCCTGCCCTACAACATCCATATCAAACTTGCGTGGGCCGCAACTAACATTAAACTTTCATATCAAGGCGGGGGTCTCAAACTAGTGTCCTGCGGGCCACATTTGGCCCGCGGGCCGCATGTTTGAGACCTCCGCCATACAACATCCATATCAAACTTGCGCAGGCCGCACTAACATTAAACTTTCTTATCAAGGCGGGGGCTTCAAACTAGTGTCCTGCGGGCCACATTTGACCCGCGGACCATGTGTTTGAGACTCCTGCCATACAGCATCCATATCAAACTTGCGCGGGACGCAACTAACATTAAACTTTCATATCAAGGCGGGGGCCTCAAACTAGTGTCCTGCGGGCCACATTTGGCCGGCGGGCCGCGTGTTTGAGACCCCTGCCATACAACATCCATATCAAACTTGCGCGGGCCGCACTAACATTAAACTTTCATATCAAGGCGGGGGCTTCAAACTAGTGTCCTGCGGGCCACATTTGGCCCGCGGGCCGCGTGTTTGAGACCCCTGGATTAGATATTATAAAGTATATCTATCATATATTTGTGGTCTTAACATACTTTACTCTCAAAAAATATCCTCATGTTTGTTTGTATTTATCAAAAAGTGGAACATTCCTGGTCAGTTTGATTACCTACAACTAGGGTTGTGCTGCAGTCATGTGATGCATCGGTTCGTACCATGAAAGCGCCACTCTGCTGCTGCTGCTGCTGCCAACTGCTGCAAGCACAAAGCCCGTGGGGTGTGGAGACAAATTTCGCACCATAACTCTCTAGTGACAGCAGGAGTTAGAGAGCTGAGAAGAGATGGAAAAGCAAAAACAAAAAAAAAAGTGAGAAAAGCAACAACAATTGAAGTGGTTTATGTAACATATTTTTTTTAATGTATTATATAAACAAGGTTACCTGGACGATGCAAACTATAACCACAATGACAAAGTATTGTTAAGTGAACACCGCGCTGACTGAGCATTGTTAGGTTTGTAATGGATCTCATCTTTATTGTGACCAACAGGGTTTGCACGTCATGCACAACTACAACACATTAATGGCAGTGGTGGGAGGGCTTTGTCACAGCTCCATATCCAGACTGAAGGACACCACCTCCCATGTACCCAGTGAGGTCATCAAGGTAAAATATGTGTTCTTTTTGAAGTAGGTATTACTTTATTACTTATGGAAATGGTCATTTCTTTTGGAAATGCTTTAGTCATTATTTACTTACAATTAAACATTAAGCAATTACTTAGTCAGTGATGGGAATAACGGTGTTTAAACTAATTACTTTTAACGCCGTTACCATTTTCGACACCTCGTTACTGCACTTTACTGATGCCACCTACAAATAGCCAATCAGAACTTGAGTGGGCGGGTGTATAGAGCACATAAGCAATGAGGATTGGCTAATGTGTAGTAAAATTGCGTCTTCAGCGAATCAGAGAACTTTAAGTGGGCGGGTGTTTAGAGCACATAACCAATGAGGATTGCCTCAGGTTTTAGTAAAATTGAGTTTTCAGCCAATCAGAGAACTTAGGTGGGCGGGTTTATAGAGCACATAAGCAGTGAGGATTGGCTAAAGTTTTAGTAAAATTGCGTCTTCAGCCAATCAGAGAACTTTAAGTGGGCGGGTGTTTAGAGCACATAAGCAATGAGGATTGGCTAATGTGTAGTAAAATTGCGTCTTCAGCGAATCAGAGAACTGAAGTGGGCGGGTGTTTAGAGCACATAAGCAATGAAGATTGGCTAAAATTTAGTAAGATTGCGTCTTCAGCCAATCAGAGAACTAAATTGGGCGGGTGTTTAGAGCACATAAGCAATGAGGATTGGCTCAGGTTTTAGTAAAATTGCGTCTTCAGCCAATCAGAGAACTTAAGTGGGCGGGTGTTTAGACCATATAAGCAATGAGGATTGGCTAATGTTTATAAAATTGCGTCTTGAGCCAATCAAAGAACTTAAGTGGGCGGGTGTTTAGAGCACATCCGGGTGGGTGCCGGGTAGTAGATACAGCCTAGCTAAAGATGGCGAACGAAGAGGACTCTAGTGAGAAGACAGCCTTTGCCAAATGGCGGTACAGACACTACTTTAAACTCGTTAAATTCAAAGGTAAATATATACACGTCGAATGTATAATATGTCCCCGAAAAAAAGGTTTGTCCACGTCTTGTGTGAGCCACTCAAACCGACAGAAACACCTGTTGACTGTAATAAAGTCAAAGGGGAGTGTAGCAGGGGCGTTACTTTTACTGGTAACTAATTACTTTTGTAGTGGAGTAGCTCAGTTAGCAACTCAGTTACTTTTTTAGAGAAGTAACTAGTAATTATAATTACTTTTTTTTAAAGTAATGTGCCCAACATTGGTCTTAGTTTGTTATGTCTTGTGTATTCCTTGTACTCGAGATAATGTTTTCGCACCATGTCAACCTATGGAGTGTTAAAGGAAAGTAAAATATCTCCCTCCTTCTTCTCAGGTGTTAAATGAAATGACAGATCTGCTGTCCTCCTGCCGGAACTTTGATAACTACAGACAAGCATTCAGCAGGTACACAGGTTTTAAAATCCCCATCCTGGGGGTCCACCTCAAAGACCTAATTTCAGTCAACGAGGCCATGCCGGACTATGTGGAAGACAATAAAGTGAACGTTCAGAAGCTCCAGGCACTCTACAGTCACATCAACGAGCTGATCCAGCTCCAACAGATCCCCCCCAAGCTGGACGCCAACAAAGACCTGGTCCATCTGTTGACGGTATAGTGCCCCGCACCCCCGAACGCTTTCATGATTCACCATCTTGTTCTTCTTCAACACACATGCAGATGACTGTGTTACAACATGTGGATTGTCCGCACTCATGTGGGTGTGATGAGAGTCCAGGAGTGTGTGTGTGTGGGTGACAAAATGAGTACTCGTGTGTTATCCATGAACCACTGAATGAGTCCTTGAAAATATGCTCTTCTCCCATGTGACATGATTTCTGTCCATGCAGCTGTCCTTGGACCTTTACTACACCGAGGATGAAATCTATGAACTATCTTACGCTCGGGAGCCCAGAAACTGTAAAGCCACTGTGAGTAATGGATGCACTTTATGTTTACAGTTATAAACCTACGCTGCATATGCTCTTGCTCACAACTTGAGGTATTTTTTTTTTTATCCATGCAATACAGGAGCTGTGTTAAAGATTCTGCATTAAAAAACATTATAATGCTGGGCGTAAAATGTGGTTGGAATATTTAATAATCCCCAAAAATCCACAGTAGTAGCCACGTTTACATGAGTTTTTCCTCTTTCCGAATGGAATCTTTCCTAATGACTTTCCCAAAACAATGGTATACATGGAAAGGAATATTCCATACTCTTGTCTACATGCACCGCTATAATACAGAATAGTATATGACTAGTCAATCCCCAGTAAAGCGTAAACATCAACATCACGTGGTAACGTTTTTCTTTCACTTGTTGAAATAACTTTGTATTGCAAGTTTTTTGTTCATCCAGTCATGAAATTTAGTTTGGATCAAAAACAAACTTTTCCCCAGCAGTCCAGTGCCGATTGCTGGCCTCCATTTTTTAAAACTGAACAACGTCTCAAGCTGCGTGTTACGTCATATCTGAGTACATTCGCTGAAAGAACGCACCCGGGATAAATTTAAACAGGAAAAGATAAAAATCATTCATTCATTCATTTTCTGCCGCTTTTCCTCACGAGGGTGCTGGAGCCTATCCCAGCTGTCTTCTGGCGAGAGGCGGGGTACACCCTGGACTGGTGGCCAGCCAATCACAGGGCACATATAGACAAACAACCATTCACACTCACATTCATACCTATGGACAATTTGGAGTCGCCAATTAACCTAGCATGTTTTTGGAATGTGGGAGGAAACCGGAGTACCCGGAGAAAACCCACGCATGCACGGGGAGAACATGCAAACTCCACACAGAGATGCCCAAGGGTGGGATTGAACCCTGGTCTCCTAGCTGTGAGGTCTGTGCGCTAACCCCTAGACCACCGTGCCGCCGATATATGAATATAATAAAATATAATATAATAAAATAAAGGAATATTTGCGTCCATGTATACGTGACTATTGTCAAATAAGTGTGTGGCCCATTCTTGTCTTTCAACTATTCATTGGTTTCCCACCAGCCATCCACCCCATCTCGACCTCCAGTGGTTGTGGACTGGGTATCAGGAGTTGCCCCCAAACCCGATCCCCGAACCATCAGCAAGCATGTGCAGAGAATGGTGGACGTAAGTCACGTGCGGGATTTCTTTGACGGCGGCATTGTGGTTGTTTCATGAACTTTCAAGCAATGTTCATTTACGTCTTCGCAGTCCGTTTTTAAGAACTACGATCACGACGAGAACGGCTTCATTTCCCAGGAGGACTTTGAGAAAATTGCCGCCAGTTTCCCCTTCTCCTTCTGTGTCATGGACAAAGATAAGTGAGTGCTCGGCGGGTCCCGCGCCTACAGTATGCGCAGCAAAACGCGGTATTTGTAGTGATATATGTACATAGTGAGGCAACAGGAAATGTGAAGTAACTGCAAAACTAACCATAACCTCACCACTGCATGCATATACCGACTTCCACTGTGCTCACAGACCACAGAAAAAAAGCATGCAATCCCTATGAACCTGCATAATAAATACATATTAGATTAGATTTTAGATTAGATTCAACTTTATTGTTATTGCTCATGTCACTTGTACAGGGCAACAAAATGCAGTTAGCATCCAACCAGAAGTGCAATTTTTTACAAGTACATTAGTATGGACAGATCTATGTAAATAAAACTATACAGGCTATGACTATAATACAGTGAGGATATGTACAGGGATATAAATGACTATAATATGGCTATTGTAGATTATACAGATTATAAACAGTATGGGTATGACAATATATAATAACAGTAATATATACAGTATTGCAATGGAGTGACTAGGGTATGGAAATGACTATAATATGGCTATTGTAGATTATACAGATTATAAACAGTATGGATATGACAATATATAATAGCAGTAATATGTACAGTATTGCAGTGAAGTGACTAGAGTAGAGTATGGTTATTGCAGATCAGGGGTGCTCACACTTTTTCAGCATGCGAGCTACTTTTAAAATGACAGAGTCAAAATGATCTACCCACTACAAAAATGCAAAACATCTATTTATTTTCAAATGCATTGAGGATTATTTGTACGTACAATGTATGTTGATGTACCTTACATAACCAAATGAGCCAATATTGCAAAACACATAATTAACTATTAAAATTTTTGTAATTACCTGAGTTTACTTTGATGACTTGCATTGAATTGAACCAGCCAGGGATGCATAGTCCGGACAGTAGCTGCTGATAGCCAGCCTCAAGCACACTTCCAAATGTTTATCAGTCATGGATAATATCCGTATCATAATATCCGTATAATATTCCATATCCGTATGGAAGTGATATGTTTTTTGCCTTTTTACTTGGTCCAGTTTTTGCCTTTTTACTTGGTCCAGCTCCTTCACTCATTTTAGTGACCATAAACTTTAGCGAGGGCTTTAAAATCTCGCAATTCGCCGACTAGCTTAGCACTTTGCATCGTTGTTTACGCATGAGCGGTGACCTAAAGGTCAAAATTCAGTTGTCATCTGATTGGTTGTCCTGTATGTCAATCAAGTAACGGGGATGGATGATAGGCTGACATCGTAAGTTCTGCTGCACTTAGAGACGTTGTTTGATTTGATTGGTCGCCCGAAGGGCAACATTCAGTTGTCATCTGAATGGCTGCCCTGTATATCAATCAAGTGACGGCATTGATGCTGGGATGATATTTTTTTAATGTCACGCCGCGATCGACCAGCGATCGACCAGTACCACCTCCGCGATCGACCGGTAGCTCGCGATCGACTTAATGAGCACCCCTGTTGCAGATTATATAAATTAAACAGTATGATCAATGAATCAACAGATAGTATATGTACAATAGTGCAATAGTACAATAGTGCAATGAAGTGATGGGGGAGGGCATAGGTCAGCGGGGGGATGTACGTAGGGGAATGGGTGGGCAATGGGGGGGCAGAGTTCAGCAAGGAGACAGCTGTTGGGAAAAAGCTGTTCCTGAACCTGGTGGTTCTTGTCCGTAAACTCCTATATGTTTACATATAATGTTTTATTTAATCCTATTATTCTCCTGTTGACAGAGAGGGTCTCGTCAGTAGAGATGAGATCACGGCTTATTTCATGCGGGCTAGCGTCATCTGCTCCAAACTGGGGCTTGGCTTTGTCCACAACTTTCAGGAGACAACATACATGAAGCCCACCTTCTGTGATAACTGCTCAGGATTTGTAAGCAACACCACACACACACACATATATATATAAGAAAAACAAGAACATTTGTGCTTTAATGTCTGCATGTTCTTCATCCACAGCTTTGGGGTGTCATCAAGCAAGGCTACAGATGCAAAGGTAAGCGTTTTAAATATTAGTCATGCGTTGGAGGCATTTTTTTTTTTTTTTTTTTTTTTTTTACAATGCACCGGCGACATTGAGATTCAATACAAGCGCTATATGAAATATTCTGCCTTTATAAAGATGACTGGAAGTTTTCAACGTGAAATGAAAAGGAGCCTCAGTAACTGCATCATCATGGCATCTATTATGCTACCAAGTTCAAAGTTAAAGGCATAGTCACATTTTTTTGAACATGAAGTCGTATCACATCGCCATCTGAAGTGTAGTACATCATCAGTGACTTACCCCCCCCTAGTTTAGTTGCTGGGGTCATTTAAGTAAAGGCTTCTCAAAATGTAACAATATGCGTTCAAAAGAGTAATACGTACATTTCCTCATTAAAAAAAAAAAAAAAAAAACACGGGTAACCGGGGCGACTCTCTTGAGCGTGGGGCATGATGGCCGTAGCCTGCGCAAAGGGTCCGCCCACTCTTAATTGGTGAGCTCACAGGAAGGGGCTCCCATTGGGGTCCCATGTTGCCACACAGCTAAATCTGTGAATTTTTTTTTTCAAATGTGTAAATATGTTGCTACAATAGTACTCCCTAAACCAGGGGTCCCCAACTTTTTTTGCACCACAGACCGGGAATGTGTGACAGAACAAATACAGCAAATATAAAATAACAAGACGGGGCTAAAAGCTAATAAAAATATTACCCGCAGAATCAGTGGGAGGCCTGAGCTTGTTTTGTTGAGATGAGATGGTCCCATCTTGGTGTGATGGGAGACAGTGATAGGGAGTCGTTAATAAATTATTTATTATTTCTGTGCGGCCCGGGAGCAAATGCGCCACCGACCCGGCGGTTGGGGACCCCTGCCCTAAACAATCGAAAGTGTCCCAGTTGCCATATACGAGCATGCATTTCATTTTGAACAACAATCTGGCAAGCAAAAGCGAGCATAAAAGTTGAATTCAGATATCGGATCTTATTAGATCATTGGTCGCAAACTTGCGGCCCGTGGGCCAAATGCAGCCCACTGGACGCTAGTTTAAGGCCCTCGCCTTAATATGAAATTTTAATCTTAGTGCGGCCCGTGCGAGTTTGATACGGATACTGTATGGTATCGTGTACGATTTTGCCCCGCCCATACGCGAGCGAGCCCGCCTGGGTTGCTTTTTCCCCTCATCATCCATGACCGAGATCGCCATCATCACTGCGCTGTACTGCTCTGAAAGTCCGAAGCTCCACTCCACTATCATTTCTGGGTACATGATACCCTTTGGGAGGTGCACAGAGCTCGGCTGGTTCCAATGCCTGGTCGACGTGGCTTCCAGCGGTACTTCAGGCTCAGTTTGAGGACCTGCTAGCTCGGGTTAGCGCCAGGATTTTCCAGGCAGGAAACCAACTACAGGCACTTTATTTCAGCTGTGCCTGTCCACCTGTCTCTGGTGAGTCTAGCGGTGTTTGTTTGTGTCCAAATCAATAAATAAGGCGCTGTTAATGCGCCGTCAACATTGTATTAGCAGTGAAGCTACAGGCTTACGACGCTGGGTACAAATAAAAGCAGGAAACTATTTATTTTATTTTATTTTTTGAAAACCTGCACAGTCTCACCCAGACCGTAGCTCCAGTGGCCCCCAGGTAAATCGACTTTGAGACCCCTGCATTAGATGTCACGGCTAGAGTCGTGGGTGAACTAATACTCCCCGCCCGCACCGCACCGCCATACAAAAGCATTTGTTCTTCAAAGTGCGCTTGCAAACATCTGAGAGTTGCATTTGCAGAACAAATTCAAAGAGAAGTTGGTTGTCGAGTTCCTGTTCTGACTCTGCTGTGCGTTCTCAGACTGCGGGATGAATTGCCACAAGCTGTGCAAGGACCAGGTGGCTTTTGAGTGCAAGAAAAACACCAGAGTGAACAATAACGCCATCGACAGTCCCACGCCGAGCTCCACGCCTGTTACCACGGGAACCTCAGAGGGTGGGTCGGTGCACTGCACACACATCCACACGCATCGTAATCTTACTATACCTACTATAAGACTTTCTCCGGGTACTCCGGTTTCCTCCCACATTCCAAAAAAACATGCTAGGTTAATTAGCGACTCCAAATTGTCCATAGGTATGAATGTGAGTGTGAATGGTTGTTTGTCTATATGTGCCCTGTGATTGGCTGGCCACCAGTCCAGGGTGTACCCCGCCTGGGATAGGCTCCAGCACCCTGTGACGCTCCGGAGGAAAATGAATGAATGATTGATTCATGGCTGCACGGTGGTCGAGTGGTTAGCGCGCAGGCCTCGCAGCTAAGAGACCCGAGTTCAATTCCACTCTCGGCCATCTCTGTGTGGAGTTTGCATGTTCTCCCCGTGCATGCGTGGGTTTTCTCCGGGTACTCCGGTTTCCTCCCACATTCCAAAAACATGCTAGGTTAATTAGCGACTCCAAATTGTCCATAGGTATGAATGTGAGTGTGAATGGTTGTTTGTCTATATGTGCCCTGTGATTGGCTGGCCACCAGTCCAGGGTGTACCCCGCCTCTCGCCTGAAGACAGCTGGGATAGGCTCCAGCACCCCTCTGCGACGGTAGAAAATGAATGAATGAATGTTTTTGGTTATACTTTTGCTCACCCAGTTGGGTAAAAACAACTTCAAATGGACTTAAACATGCATATTTTACAACAAGTCCAGGGCCTCTCACCCAAAGACAGCTGGGATAGGCTCCAGCATTCCCTCGTGACCCTAGTGAGGATAAGCGGCATAGAAAAAAGTACGAATATGGTACGTATGGTATCCTCCCCCACCAAGGGTTACTATAAAAAACAAGTCGGGTACTTATTGGGGCTGCACGTCGCCCGAGTGGTTAGCGCGCATGCGTGGGTTTTCTCCGGGTACGCCGGTTTCCTCCCACATTCCAAAAACAGCGCGCAGACCTCACAGCTATGAGACCCGAGTTCGATTCCACCCTCGACCATCTCTGTGTGTTCTCCCCGTGCGTGCTTGTCTTGTATATTTCATAACTACCCTTTGAGTGTTAAGTCGCAGTGTGATGATTTTAGTTTTCTTTCTAAGCTGACACAAATTTGTTTAAAAACCTATTTAAATGCTCGAGCAACGGGAAAGAAGGGCAAAACACGTCGGTTTCCCAGGGAAAACGGGATGGTTGACGGGTCTGCAGAAAGGTAAATTGCCTCGTCCACATGCCAAAACATGCTAGGTTAATTGACGAATCCAAATTGTCCATAGGTATGAATGTGAGTGTGAATGGTTGTTTGTCTATATGTGCCCTGTGATTGGCTGGCCACCAGTGCAGGGTGTACCCCGCCTCTTGCCCGAAGACAGCTGGGATAGCCCCCCCCCCCCCCCCCCCCCCCCCCCACACGTGACCCTCATGAATATAAGCGGTAGAAAATGAATGAATGATTGGTACTTGTCTTGTATATTTCATAACTACCCTTTGAGTGTTAAGTCGCAGTGTGATGATTTTAGCTTTCTTTCTAAGCTGATTAATGATTTCCAATGGGTTGATAAGCTCATTGTGAGATTTTTTGTAGCTCATGATTGGCTGGCTGTCACTATAAGATGACCGCCACTCCACTGTACATCTCCATAGAAGAGGCCCTGTAGCGCTAGCACGTACAATCAAGCATTGCTATTATTATGCCTGAAATAAAGGCAAAATGTGCTTTACGTGATTTCACTCCATAAGGAAAAGAAGCGTCGAGTTGTTTCTCGCAATGGGTGGGTGGTCCCCCCCCCCACCCCCCCAGCTGCCTTTCATTTTCTGTAACCCTGAGGAGGCCGCCCACCTGCTTCAGAAATCTGCATTACTCAAGGCCGCTGGAGAGCATCTCCGTCTCATCACTTCTTCATTTGAGTCATTTATTGTTAGCGTGGATGATGTTGTCAGTTTGTATTATATGTAAAAATGACTTAGCACAGGTTTAAGTTTACGTCTTCGACCGTGAGCTTCGTCTCAAGCAATATAAAAGCTCTTCCTGTCCACTGAAAAGCTATCCAAAAAGATAAAAATACACAGAATTCACTTCATAATGTGATTATGTCCAGGTTCAGACGAATGTCCTTTCCCGTACCCGTCTGACGACAGCAAAGACTGGAGCCCAGACTCCCCGGTCTCCTCGCATTCGGGGCTAAACAGAGTCCACAGCGCCACCCAGACCGATGGTCCTCCACTGTCGCCCGAATCCGCTCACACTCAACCGACCCTGCTCGTCCCGGCCCCCGCCGCGACCTCCCCGACGTGCCCCAGCCCGCTGCTCCAAAGGAAACAACGCCATTGTGCCAAGTGGGAGAACCGAGCTTCTCTTGTGCAGAAGCCCAGCGAGCCCGAAGAAGAGGAGAATCAATCAGTCAGCGAAACCCTCCAATCAGTAAGTGTCGCGTCTCCCATGGTACTTGAACGCACTACACATATTGGCACGTTCATTTCTTAGCGTCTTTGCCAGGAGAACCAAAGGCTCCAGAAGGCCAACGAGACGCTACACAGGAAGTTGAAGGAGGCCGAACGGGAGGTGGAAATGTTAAAGACGCTGCTGGAGAGGCGCACACTTCATCCCGTGGAGGAGGACGACTCCTTCTAGATACATCAAGTACTGTACATATACAGTAAACCTCGGATATATCGGATTCAATTGTTCCCACTGGTTTTGTCCGATATAAGCGAAATCCGTTATATGCGTATACCGGAAAATGTCCGTTTTACGCATATATCGGATTTTATCTGTTATAAAAACGCACTTCCTTGACTATGTTTCCAATGTACCTGGACGCGCAGGCAACGCTGCAAACGCTGCAAATGACGTCGTATAGCGGCCTGTCACGATTCGGCGAATCGGAGCGCCACAATGCAGCCATCCGATATATGCGAGGGAAATTTCATGGAAATGCATTGGAATGGGACTGGAGATTTTGTCCGAAATAGGCGAAATCCGTTATAAAAAAATCCGATATATGCAATGAATTTTTATTGGAAATGCATTACAGAAAAATCGGTTCTTTTTTATCCGTCCGTTGTGAGCGAATTTCCGATATATCCGAGGTTTACTGTACATGAAACGGGCATTTATGATCCGGATCTGGTTTACAGTCCAGCTAGAATACACAGTGGAACCTCCAAGTATTGGATTTCAAGCTACATTTTCTCAAACCAAAAAAAAACCCTGATACCATGCGAGATACCCGCAAATCCTTTAAGCATGTCAACTTTTTCTTCGGAAAAACTAATGCTCAGCTTCCTGAATCCTCCTCATCAGGTCAGCACATGGAAGACGGCGCCCTCTACTGACGTGATACTTGAAAAAAAAACTCCTCACGCATTAAGGCGTCTACTGTTTCACAAAATGAAACCAACAACTGTAAGTCAAAAACAGCATGTTTTGTTGTTAAATAAGGTTTGCTAACAAGGAAAATCACACAGTTCCGACTCTGTTGCCGCCTTATGTTTACGCAACAGTTTTTAATTCCAGTACCGATAAAACAAACGTCCTCTTCCCGGTTTCTTGGTATCCCAACTTGGAGGCTCCACTCTGCTGTATAATCATAATATCATCATAATAAAAAAAAAAACAAGACAAGGTATTATCGAACTAATGAGGGTATTTACCAATCAAATGTGTCATCTGATGTTTTTGCATGTCGTTTGTCTTGTTAATGACCAAACATTACAAAATAGTATAAGTGTATAAAGAAGCGGGACGCCACTGAATCGAGTGCAACTTTATGGAGATAACTGGTTTTAGTGCATCCTTTTTATGATGGTCATGTGTAACACTACACAGTTCATTACACATTTTTTTTTGTACATTGGTACTATTAGATATATGTTTGCGTATTTTGGGTTTAATGCTCCATAGTGTTGTAAATGGACTCTGTGTGTGTGTGTGTGTGAGAGAGAGAGAAATTAGGTATTGGCGTACTCGACCATATTTCCTGTCAGTATTGTGAGCTTTTGTTTGAAAATAAATGCTGGGCGTTCATTGTGAAAGCATTGCTTGTGTTACTGCGTGCGAGCACCAGGGGGCGGCAGAGTGCTATAACAAACCCTAATAGGCTACCGTTTTTATTCTAACAGAGGTATTACAATTATTCATTCATTTTCTACCGCTTATCTATGGAGGACCAAAACTGCCAAAATAATAAATAAATAAAAGTGAAAATAAAAACAAAAATGAAAAAAAAATTAAATACACAAAAATAAATATAAATGGAAATAAAAACAAAAATAAAAAAATATATACATAAATAAATAAAAGCAAAAATAAATACAAAAATAAAAAACAAGATTCAAAAATTAAAAATAAATACAAAAATAAATATATAAATAGAATTACATATCAATAAATAAATAAAAGCACTCTGCTCTCATATGTATTTATTTCATGCTGCAGACAATGTCAGCTTGAAATGCAGAAGGAAAAACTATTCAAATGAGGGGGCGGTCCTAAGTGTGTCTTGGGTTGAACTGTTCGCCTATTGGTTGATCGACATGTGAGTGTGAAAAAGCTCCGTCGGGGAGGAGAGAGATCAGGCTCCAATAAGGCTTCCACCCGGAAAAGCAGGTAATCCGGGGAAGCATTATCCGAAATATCTGCTAGCAAACGGAGATCCCTGGAGATTGCAGCCATATTTACCGCCATTGAGAGTGGTGTGGTGACTTCCTCTTGCTGTGGCCGTTTGCAGGCATACCTAGTCGATTTTCGCACTCACATGTCGATCAACCAATAGGCGAACAGTTCAACCCAAGACACACTTAGGACCGCCCCCTCATTTGAATAGTTTTTCCTTCTGCATTTCAAGCTGACATTGTCTGCAGCATGAAATAAATACATATGAGGGCAGAGTGCTTTTATTTATTTATTGATATGTAATTCTATTTATATATTTATTTTTGTATTTATGTCTACATTTATTTTTGTATTTATTTTTAATTTTTGAATCTTGTTTTTTATTTTTGTATTTATTTTTGCTTTTATTTATTTATTTATTTATTTATGTATATATTTTTTATTTTTGTTTTTATTTCCATTTATATTTATTTTTGTGTATTTAATTTTTTGATTTTTTTCATTCATTCATTCATTTTCTATCGCTTTTCCTCACGAGGGTCGCGGGGGTTGCTGGAGCCTATCCCAGCTTACTTCGGGCGTAAGGCGGGGTACACCCTGGACTGGTCGCCAGCCAATCACAGGGCACATATAGACAAACAACCATTCACACTCACATTCATACTTATGGACAATTTGGAGTAATGCTAATTAACCTAGCATGTTTTTGGAATGTGGGAGGAAACCCACGCATGCACAGGGAGAACATGCAAACTCCACACAGAGATGGCCCAGTGTTGGGAAAGACAAAATAAGAAGCCAAAAAGTTACCACTTTCACACAAAATAGGAGGAGAACTCATTCATTCATTCATTTTCTACCGCGGGGGTTTTGGGGGTTGCTGGAGCCTATCCCAGCTGTCTTCGGGCGTAAGGCGGGGTACACCCTGGACTGGTCGCCAGCCAATCACAGGGCACATATAGACAAACAACCATTCACACTCACATTCATACCTATGGACAATGTGGAGTCGCTAATTAACCTAGCATGTTTTTTTGGAATGTGGGAGGAAACCGGAGTACCCGGAGAAAACCCACGCATGCACGGGGAGAACATGCAAACTCCACACAGAGATGCCCGAGGGTGGGATTGAACCCTGGTCTCCTAGCTGTGAGGTCTGCGCGCTAACCCCTAGACCACCGTGCCGCCCTTTTTTTTTCATTTTTGTTTTTATTTTCACTTGTATTTATTTATTTATTATTTTGGCAGTTTTGGTCCTCCATACTTATCCTCATGAAGGTTGCGGACGGGATGCTGGAGCCTATCCCAGCTGTAATTATGATTTTAAAAAAAGATATTATGATTTATTTATAGCAAAACTTATTGTTTTTGTTTTAGAATTCTCATACAAACATTACAGTACATTTCTCTACAAGCAAAAGCTCTTACTAAGAGACATTGTGTGTTTTTTTTGTTGTTTTTTTTTCTTGGAAGCGTAATGACTTGTGGAGCTGGGAATATTGCCTCCCACGTGTGTATAGCGGCAACCCCTCAAGTGTAGCACCGGTGACAGCTCATTTAGATTTTTGATTTGAATGTCCACCCATCCATTGTCTGCACCGCTTGTCCTCACCGGGGTATGCCGGAGCCTATTCCAGCTATCTCCAAAGCGAGAGGCGGTGCACACCATGGACCGGTCACAAGCCAATCTCAGTAGAACTGGGAATTCTGGAGGGGAAGGAAGAAGGGAGATCTTTAAAAAACATTTAAAAAGGAATGTTTCACCAAGCTGGAGGTGGGAATTTAGTTGGTCCCATTGATGAATCAATCAGGTGAAAATCAATATACAAGGTAATCTATTGGTGGTGAGGTTTAGCCTGAAGGACACCGTTAGACATGAGCTAAATCAGGGGTGGGCAAACTTTTTGATATAACAAAATTTCCGGGGGGGCAGACTATATATTTTACACGTAAAAGTCCACTTGGTATTATTGTATCTGTAAAATTGTCATGCAATCTGCTATTATTATTTATTATTTTATATTTATATTTAAATATTTTAAAAATAATAAAATATTATAATAATTAAAATAAAATTAAAATAATAATTATTATATTATTATGTAAAATATGCAAATATAACAATATTATTATATATAATTAATATAATAATTAGCATTAATATAATAAATATAATAATCATAATAGTTATAATAATAATATAATAATTATTATTTTAATTTTTATTATTATTATGTGCTTGTGTCTCTTTTTTTCAGGAGCACTTTGTAAACAACAGACCATGTCAAACAACGAAATTGATACAACCATCAAAAGGTTGGCTCAGGCCATGATGCCAGGTTGTATGTTGAGTTTAAACGAAATACTTTTGAAAGATTGGGCGGGCCGTATTCAAACACTTGGCGGGCCGGATGTGGCCCCCGCGCCGTAGTTTGCCCACCCCTGAGCTAAATGATACATTGCGTTGCGTAACGTCGGATGCTAAAAAGTCAGCCTGCGGAAAGAGACTGATGATTTATCATCCAGACGTCATCGGTGTACATTGGGGAATCGGACTGCTGTAAGATACCCATCAGTTAACTCACTCTAATGAATGTGCTCTGAAAGTAATTAGGTGAAAATACACAGAAAAAGCATCCCCCGATACACAAAAAAAAAACATAACAAAAGTGCCTTTTACACACATTTACACACTGCCTGGAGGATGCTACAAAGTCTCGATTTATGAAACGTGACTTCATTGGCTTCTTAATGATGGCCGAAGGACGAATGTGGGTACCACAGAGGGGAAAAAAACTGTTAAAAATGAGGATTCTGTGAAGACATCTAAATGTTTTAATTAACCTTGCGGCCGCTGCTTCTTAATGAGTTTTAGCCCATGTGTCAGAGTAGAGCCAGAAGAGGGGGAAAGTGTGAGTTTGATTGCATAAGTGAGCAAAATTATGACTTCCAGGATGGACTATTTCAAGCAAAACATTACATTTTTTTAGTCTGCATCTTCTGTAAATGTATGTTATTACATCAATAATTACGTTTAACCTTTAAAATGCCCTTCGTTATCCTAACTCGTTAGGATAACTGCCGTCAAAATATGATGACATGCCACCGTACGCTACATCGGTGTGCTCCTCGCCATCCAAACCCTCCTGACATTGACCTTGTCTTCCAATTTTGGATCAACATTTGCAATAAAAATGATTGTTGTAATTATTAGCTCCAGATCCCTCCCCTTCTTTCTTCAATTACCATTGAAGGAAGCGAATAAACTACATGCCTCACACACATTAACTACCAAATACATATTTATATGTCAAAAATGTGATGATGCAACTACACAATACAGGAGAGCATGTTTGGTGCGTTTTTAAGCTAAAAAAAAAAAAACAGCCACTAGGTGGTAGAAGTGCATTTTATTGGAGTCGCTAATTAACCTAGCATGTTTTTGGAATGTGGGAGGAAACCCACGCATGCAAACTCCACACAGAGATATCCAAGGGTGGAATTGAACTCGGGTTTCCTAGCTGTGAGGCCTGTGTGCTAACCACTCTAACACCGTGCAGCCCAAAGTGAAAATTATGCTTGAAATGTGTCTTTTCACAAAAAGCCTTTTATGTCCCTTTTTTTTAGTTGAGAGCTGATATTTTCCTGAAACTTACCTATGTTCTATTGCTGATTACTAAAGAACGGGGAAAGGTAGAAACAAACTTTTTTTTCCTGATGAAAGATGAGACTCTAGTCTTTCTTTTGGTATATAAGATGTTTATATAGCTCAAGAGCACAATATTTTGTATGCCTTCAAAAATCATCAAAAATGGCTAAGGTAAAGACCATCTAAATTGTAAAATGTATATGTAATCACCATTAACATATGATGATTCATTCATTCATTCATTTTCTACCGCTTTTTCCTCACGAGGGACGCGGGGGTGCTGGAGCCGATCCCAGCTGTCTTCGTACGGAGGCGGGGTACACCCTGGACTGGTGGCCAGCCAATCACAGGGCACATATAGACAAACAACCATTCACACTCACATTCATACCTATGGACAATTTGGAGTCGCTAATTAACCTAGCATGTTTTTGGAATGTGGGAGAAAACCGGAGTACCCGGAGAACATGCAAACTCCACACAGAGATATCCAAGGGTGGAATTGAACTCGGGTTTCCTAGCTGTGAGGCCCGTGTGCTCACCACTCTAACGCCGTGCAGCCCAAAGCGAAAATTATACTTGAAATGTATCTTTTCACAAAAAGCCTTTTATGTCCCTTTTTTTTAGTTGAGAACTGATATTTTCCTGAAACTTACCTATGTTCTATTGCTGATTACTAAAGAACGGGAAAAGGTAGAAACAAACTTTTTTTTCCTGATGAAAGATGAGACTCTAATCTTTCTTTTGGTATATAAGATGTTTATATAGCTCAAGAGCACAATATTTTGTATGCCTTCAAAAATCATCAAAAATGGCTAAGGTAAAGACCATCTAAATTGTAAAATGTATATGTAATCACCATTAACATATGATGATTCATTCATTCATTCATTTTCTACCGCTTTTTCCTCACAAGGGACGCGGGGGTGCTGGAGCCGATCCCAGCTGTCTTCGTACGGAGGCGGGGTACACCCTGGACTGGTGGCCAGCCAATCACAGGGCACATATAGACAAACAACCATTCACACTCACATTCATACCTATGGACAATTTGGAGTCGCTAATTAACCTAGCATGTTTTTGGAATGTGGGAGAAAACCGGAGTACCCGGAGAACATGCAAACTCCACACAGAGATATCCAAGGGTGGAATTGAACTCGGGTTTCCTAGCTGTGAGGCCCGTGTGCTCACCACTCTAACGCCGTGCAGCCCAAAGCGAAAATTATACTTGAAATGTATCTTTTCACAAAAAGCCTTTTATGTCCCTTTTTTTTAGTTGAGAACTGATATTTTCCTGAAACTTACCTATGTTCTATTGCTGATTACTAAAGAACGGGAAAAGGTAGAAACAAACTTTTTTTTCCTGATGAAAGATGAGACTCTAATCTTTCTTTTGGTATATAAGATGTTTATATAGCTCAAGAGCACAATATTTTGTATGCCTTCAAAAATCATCAAAAATGGCTAAGGTAAAGACCATCTAAATTGTAAAATGTATATGTAATCACCATTAACGTATGATGATTCATTCATTCATTCATCCATTCATTCATTTTCTACCGCTTTTTCCTCACAAGGGTCGCGGGGGTGCTGGAGCCTATCCCAGCTGTCTTCGTGCGAGAGGCGGGGTACACCCTGGACTGGTCGCCAGCCAATCACAGGGCACATATAGACAAACAACCATTCACACTCACATTCATACCTATGGACAATTTGGAGTCGCTAATTAACCTAGCATGTTTTTGGAATGTGGGAGGAAACCGGAGTACCCGGAGAACATGCAAACTCCACACAGAGATATCCAAGGGTGGAATTGAACTCGGGTTTCCTAGCTGTGAGGCCCGTGTGCTAACCACTCGATCACCGTGCAGCCCAAAGCGAAAATTATACTTGAAATCTTCTCTTCTCTAAACTTTTCACAAAAAACCTTTTATGTCCCTTTTTAGTTGAGAACTGATATTTTCCTGAAACTTACCTATGTTCTATTGCTGATTACTAAAGAACGGGAAAAGGTAGAAACAAACTGATTTTTTCTGATGAAAGATGAGACTCTAATCTTTCTTTTGGTATATAAGATGTTTATATAGCTCAAGAGCACAATATTTTGTATGCCTTCAAAAATCATCAAAAATGGCTAAGGTAAAATGTATATGTAATCACCAGAAATATTAGTGGAGAGTTATGGAGAAAAGGATGCTTGCACAATATGCCACTGCCAAGAAGCAGGAGGTGTTTGCTATCTGAGTTGTTTGCTATCTAAGAGCAAGTGAGGCAAAGAAAATGCAGAGAAAATATTGGAGAAAAAAAAAATGCAGGCACCCCCACTGACAATTTCTCACGACGGCAGAGCAACACTGAATAAAATCAAGTGTGGGGTGAAGCACAACTCAAACCCCCCAACAGCAGTACGACCGCTTTTATAGCAACATGGAGCCGCTGTGGTGGACCAGAGGTTCTGTTTTTATATTTTCAATCCAAGAAGCTTCATAAAAAAATATGTTATTTATTTGTTTCATTATTGTTTTTTATAGTAACCCTTGGTGGGGGAGGATACCACACGTACCATCAGGGGTGTGGAGCCACATCAATTTTTGTGGCTCCGGCTCCGGCTCCGGCTCCGGGCAAAATGGTGTGGCTCCTTGTGGCTCCGGCTCCGGCTCCGGCTCCGGCTAGGTCTATTTTTCACCAAGTTAAAGAGTAACTTATAGCGCATTTTAACGGTTTTGAGCAAGCAAAAACAGCCTTTTCTTTTCTCATCGAATTTATTTTGTATTAACCAACACATCTTTACAGAAAAATGGAACCATGTTGCCCAAAATCGCTAAAACATGGGAAAGACGTAAAAGTGAGTCATTGGCTTTCACAGCAACTCAGAACTTTTCACATCATGCATCTCTCACTGCAAGCACTCGCGTTTTACTCATTGGAACGTATGAGGAGCATTGCCTCCACGATGTCTTCCTTCATCCGGGATCTAAGGTCCGTTAGCAGAAGTTTCATGGCCGAGAACAGCCGTTCGACTGACACTTGTGTCGTGGGTAGAGCGGCCAGGGCGAGGCTGGTCGTCTGAACGGCCGCTGGGTACTTGCCGATGATGCTCCAGACGTCTTTTCCCTTCAGTCGTCCGAGATTCTTCATCTCATGCACTGCATCCGTCACCGAAGAGGGTGTTTGCATCACTGCATGACGCCCGCGTTCGAGCCGGTCCAACTCCTGTTCAAATGGGTCGTCTTCTTGCTCGGAGCTCGCGCTGCTCAGCTGATGCTCTGCTGCAGTAGAAGCTCCAGAGTTCTCTATGTGATGAACCCTGTGAGCGATCTTGATGAAGGCATCTTCGGCACGTTGCAGTCTCTCGCCTAGTAGGATCCTGTACCGGGCGTCGGCGAAGACGGCAGCCAACACGGCATCCGACTCGAGCAGTGTCTCTTCCCGCCCTCGCATGGAGGAGGCGATAGCGGCGCCGATGCCCCCGTTCTTCTCCAGTCCGTCCCGCAGCTTCAGCCACTCTTTGAGAAACGTCCCTGGTGTGAGCTCACTGCTCTGTAACCGAATGGTCACGATGTATGGGTCCTTGAGGACGTCAGCAAGTTGTTGGATTCGCTGCCATTTTTCGTCCGACAGGTGCAAGTCCGGCGCGACAGCAGCATAATCTTGCACCACCTCCCGGAGTTCCAGCAGGCGGTTCACCATGGCGTAGCTGCTGCCCCACCTTGTTGGCACGTCGATGATCGGGAGCAGATGACCTTTCTTTTTCAGAGATGCCACCATGTTCGGCGCCCTGAGCTTCTTCACGACGCTTCGGGCATGCTCCAACACCGCATGTGCACCTCGTTGCTTCAATCCGTCGCGTACAGCCAGCTGTAGGGTGTGAACACCACATCGCGTCATGTGGACATTGGTGTTTGCGCCAGCTGCTGGGCGCGAGCCTGTGGACGTGTCGAAGTGATCCACAATCAGGTCGCGGAGTGTTTCGTCATCACCAACCTCGTCCTCTTCTTGATCTCCCTGATCATCCGCACTTCCCTCCTCTAGCAATTCACTGCTCCTCTCTTCATCACTCTGGTTCAATAGCTCTACGGTTTTCACCATCGCCCTGGCATTGTCCGTGACCACAGCAAGCACTTGATCTTTGTTGAGCTCGTACCTCTCCAGCGCTTTCTTGAGCAGCTCCAGCGTTTCCTTCGCAGTGTGCTTGCCGGCACAGTCCGTGACAGCTAGTGTCTTGATTGTCGGCTTCCCGTCGTGAAAAAACTGGGCGTTGATAGCCAGGTAACTGGAGCCAAGCCGGGTTGCTCCGTCCATCTTCAAGTACACAGGTTTGTTCCTCATGATGCTGATGAGGCCAGACTCCAGTTGCCGAGCCCGATTGATCACCATCTCGCGAACGGCGTTCCTGTCCAGGCTGACGTGCAGCTGCCTCGCGATGGACCCGGCGATGGCACCGAAGCCGGCCGAGGACGAGAAGAAGGAGAGCGGCAAGGAGTCCTTTACCACCATGCTCACAAGTCCGTCGGTGAACTTGCGTAAGGCGGAATGGAATGATTCGAGTTTCGGAGGTCGGAGCCACAGGAGCCACAAAGTCAGAGTGGCTCCGGCTCCGGCTCCGGCTCCGGGCAAATCGTGTGGCTCCGAGTGGCTCCGGCTCCGGCTCCGGCTCCGGCTCCACACCCCTGCTGGAGCCTATCCCAGCTGTCTTTGGGTTGTTGTAAAATATGAATGTTTAAGTCCGTCTGAAGTTGTTTTTACCCAACTGGGTGAGCAAAAGTACAAACAAAAAAAAAACATTCATTTTCTGCCATCGCCGGGGATGCTGGAGCCTATCCCAGCTGTCTTTGGGCAAGAGTCGGGGTACACCCTGGACTGGTGGCCAGCCAATCACAGGGCACATATAGACAAACAACCATTCACACTCACATTCATACCTATGGACAATTTGGAGTCGCTAATTAACCTAGCATGTTTTTGGAATGTGGGAGGAAACCGGAGTACCCGGAAAAAACCCACACATTCACGGGGAGAACATGCAAACTCCACACAGAGATGGCCGAGGGTGGAATTGAACTCGGGTCTCCCAGCTGTGACGTCTGTGCACTAACCACTTGGCCCAGGCTGCACTACACTACAACCAAGCAGCTCTCTGACAGTAGCCAGCATAGAAAGAAAGCTAAAATCATCACACTGCGACTTAACACTCAAAGGGTAGTTGTGAAATATACGAGACAAGTACCAATACTATAGTTAAAAAATGAGCATTTTAACTAACATTTTACCCGGAGAAAACCCACGCATGCACGGGGAGAACATGCAAACTCCACACAGAGATGGCCGAGGGTGGAATTGAACTCGGGTCTCCCAGCTGTGACAGCAACCAGTCATGAGCTATAAGAAAACAATGAGCTTATCAACTCATGTGAAATCATTCATCGACTCACGGTGTCAGCTTAGAAAGAAAGCTAAAATCATCACACTGCGACTTAACACTCAAAGGGTAGTTATGAAATATACAAGACAAGTACCAATACTAGTTTAAAAAAAAGAGCATTTTAACTAACATTTTACCCGTAGAAAACCCACACATGCATAGGGAGAACATGCAAACTTCACACAGAGATGGCCGAGGATGGAATTGAACTCGGGTCTCCCAGCTGTGAGGTCTGCGCGCTAACCACTCGACCCAGACTGCAAGTGTTAAACTAAAACTTAATAATAACCAATGTCACACAGTCCGTCCGACCAACCAGGAAGCTTCCTGACAGTTGCCAGCATAGAAAGAAAGCTAAAATCATCACACTGCGACTTAACACTCAAAGGGTAGTTCTGAAATATACAAGACAAGTACCAATACTAGTTAAAAAATGAACATTTTAACTAACATTTTACCCGGAGAACATGCAAACTCCACACAGAGATGACCGAGAGTGGAATTGAACTCGGGTCTCCTAGCTGTGAGACCTGCACACTAACCGCTCAACCACCGTGCAGCCCAACCAAAAACAATACAAATCTAATCTAATGAATCAATTAAAAATTGCAGTTTATTCTTGCCGAGCTGCCCCCAACCCACCAGTTGGGGAGCATTATTCATGTCGAGCTGAGCTCTTCTGCTTGTCAGCCTTGAGACAATAATGCTGTGAAAGTGTGAAGAGTGTACATTTCCTCACTCCACCGCCTCTCCATCAGCACCGGCTGTTAAAGCCACGGGACCTAAATGGAGGACATCAAGGCTGTTCAAAGTGTCGGCTGGCCACCCTCTGCTGCTTTCCCCAATGACCCCGGACATTCAGACCGTACCATTTGAATAGCTCTCAGGCTGAAACACCTGAGGATACAAAAACGAATGTGCATTCATATCATTCTTTTTGTTACGTTCTGATGATACATGCTGTAAAAAAAAAAAAAAGGCCGCAAGCGGTTCCATCATCACCCACCATTGACGCGTCAATTCCCTCAGAAGGTCAGGGAAAAAATTTATTTATTTCATAAATTCCTTCCGGGCGGCATAGCGGTCAAGTGGTTAGTGCGCAGTCCTCACAGCTAGGAGACCAGGGTTCAATTCCACCCTCGGCCATCTCTCTGTGTGGAGTTTGCATGTTCTCCCCGTGCATGCGTGGGTTTTCTCCGGGTACTCCGGTTTCCTCCCACATTCCAAAAACATGCTAGGTTAATTAGCGACTCCAAATTGTCCATAGGTATGAATGTGAGTGTGAATGGTTGTTTGTCTATATGTGCCCTGTGATTGGCTGGCCACCAGTCCAGGGTGTACCCCCACCTCTCGCCCGAAGATAGCTGGGATAGGCTCCAGCACCCCCGCGACCCTCGTGAGGAAAAGCGGTAGAAAATGAATGAATGAATGAAAGTAATATTTAAGGCTGCACGGTGATCGAGTGGTTAGCATGCAGGCCTCACAGCTAGGAGACCCGAATTCAATTCCACCCTTGGCGATCTCTGTGTGGAATTTGCATGTTCTGTGTGCATGTGTGAATGGTTGTTTGTCTATATGTGCCCTGTGATTGGCTGGCCACCTGTCCAGGGTGTACCCCGCCTCTTGCCCGAAGACAGCTGGGATAGGCTCCAGCACCCCCGCGACCCTCATGAGGAAAAGCGGTAGAAAATGAAGGAATGAAATTCCTTACTTGCTTATTAAATCCTACCCCTCCATCTGGTACTTTTACAATCAGTAACTGTTACATTTGTTCACTTCCTGCTTTCGTAATATACTTAGGACAGTATTTCATTCATTCATTCATTTTCTACCGCTTTTTCCTCACGAGGGTCGCGGGGGTGCTGGAGCCTATCGGGCGAAAGGCGGGGTACACCCTGGACTGGTGGCCAGCCAATCACAGGGCACATATAGACAAACAACCATTCACACTCACATTCATACCTATGGACAATTTGGAGTCGCTAATTAACCTAGCATGTTTTTGGAATGTGGGAGGAAACCGGAGTACCCCGGAAAAAAAACCCACGTATGCCCGGGGAGAACATGCAAACTCCACACAGAGAAATTGCCGAGGGTGGCCTTGAACCCTGGTCTCCTCGCTGTGAGGTCTGCGCGCTAACCACTCGACCACCGTGCCGCCTGAAATTAAGCACATAAAACACAAATTTACAGCATTTTTAACCCCATGACTAGATTTCTGAAGACTTGAAAGTGATATGGGATTTAATAACACCCGTTCCCACTCTTCAGACGTCCTTGGAGAAGACCTTAAGACCGATAAAACCAAAACACGTTATCACTGAATGAGACGGTGAAGCCTTTTCTTGAGAAAATTTAGAGGGAATTTCAGCTAAAGTGTTCCCTCGCTCTCACGTTCATCTTTTGCGGATTTTTTTTTTTTTATTACAGCGTATAAACCCTCTAATAGACATACTAATTACATTGCCTCTCTTGTCTATTTGCACCGCCCATTGTTTTCTGCGCTCTGATTGGCTGTTGGCCATTGTCAGCTAACCTCATTTGTGCTGCTCTGCCATTTCTCCTGTGTCATTGCTAGCTGTCTGCTAACTTGCAAATGAATATTCGGTCCCAAGGAGGAGGACTGCAGCAATATGATTTAACAAGGATACAAAAACGCTATGGTCAAAATTTAACTCAAAGTCAAAATACTTACCAGCAAATGATGTTTTTCCCCTCTGTTTTAATTGTGCTGCATTGCCTTAATGGCTTTCCACTATTGAGACTATTTGTTAAGTCGCTGGAGTTAATGGAGTGTAAAGAGATGCAGCACTTATTAGTCTTATCAGACGGTCTGGAGGTGTGGAATAGAAATGTGGCGCTTGCCTACACAGCTGTGTGATCTCCTCCATTTCCTGTCTGGCTTGCCGGTGCATCACGGGAGGCACGGATGCACTGGTATCCTCGACATCAGGGGTCTCAAACACGCGGCCCGCGGGCCAAATGTATGAACATGCATCAAATGTATGAAAGTTTAATGTTAGTGCGGCCCGCGCAAGTTTGATATGGATGCTGTATGGTATCGTGTACCCAGAAAAAATTATTATTACGTTTGATTAATGTTCATGTTAAAGGTTAAATAACTGTTAATAGTTATCCTCCCTATCCGTGTGGAAGTGGTAAGTTTTTGGCGTTTTAAGTTTAAAGGAAATAACTTGAAGGCTACCGTTTAGGTCGCTAGCTCTCTAGTTTGCGAGTTAGCATGTGTCTCAAGACCCTGCAGTTGCGCAATATGTTGTAAATAAAAAAATAAAGAGTATAAATGTGATTATAGTCGCGTTTTGTCATGTCTACAGGGCTCTAATAATGCTTTGTTCATTTTAATCTGAAAAAAAATTTGTCTACCCACCAACTATATGTGGTTTCTTAAGTTTTTATTATTTGCAGTTTTATTATTATTATTATTATATTTATTTATTTCTTGTAGAAAATTGGAACCAAAGCTAAGTTTTTTTTTTTATTTTTTTTTTTTATATACATTTTTTTTTTTTTTTTTGGAAAACCTGATGCGGCCCAGTCTCACCCAGACCCGAGCTCCAGTGGCCCCCCAAGTAAATTGAGTTTGAGACCCCTGCTCTACATACAAGCGTACCATAATTTAAATATTATAATCAACTCTGCTGTAACATGAAGTTCCTTGTTTATAATGTATTAAATACATTCTTAGTCCATGCCGCTATGGAATGTACATGAAGCTGCACATACTGTACATAGTACATTTCACATAAAGGAACACTCAGGTTTCCTCTGCAGGATTTTTTCCTCTACCTACTTGGTAACCATGGCTACCTTAGGTGTCATTTTGTCTAGCTATTTTAAGAATTTTTATCATCTCTTATACTCATCCTACACACACACACACAAGCAGTAGGAGGGAGTTGGTCATGCAGACACTTTACACTTGCGTAATATTTAACTTTTGCTGCACTTGTGTATATTTTTAGCGACATTCGGACAGAACGCATCGGATTCTAATCCTTTCTAATCAATAGAAACGATGGCTTTAGTTGAAATAGAAGTTAAAAGACAGTAAATATCAGGCAAACCGCAGACATGAGAAAATGACTCAGCTTCAGTTATGGAGTCGGTTGCCATGGTGATGATACAGTATATGTGCGGTATCACTTGATCACGACATAAAACTGATTTTTGGGGTCTCTCCTATTCACATAATTGCGTGAAAAATGACATTCGGAATCAAAATAATTCGCCTCCACGATGTATGAAAGGCTCTTTGTGAGTAAAGGCGCTTCCATCTGAAGATAAACAGTCCATAATGACATAATTAAAATTAATCCAATTACATCATGATTTTTGTTCTGGAGGGAGTACAGATGAAATTATTAGAAAAGGTCAGAGAAGAAACGGTCACACTAAAAAGACTTTTTCATAATAATAGATTGTCCTTGAACTTAAATAAAACTAAAATCATGCTGTTTGCTAACAGCAGAAAGGACACGCACCAGGAAATACAAATAGACGGTGTGGACATTGAAATGGTGAACGAAAATAAATTTCTGGGGATCAAAATAGATGAAAATATGAGCTGGAAACCTCATATTACAAATATACAACATAAGAAATATTTCAGTATTGAACAAAGCAAAAAATCACTCCACACTCTTTATTGCTCGCTGGTTCTACCATATCTTACTTATTGTGTGGAAATATGGGCTAATAACTATAAAAGCAATCTTCACTCGCTAAATGTACTGCAAAAAAAGGTCAGTAAGGATAATTCATAATGGCGCCTACAGAGAACATACTAGGTCCTTATTTCTAAAATCACAAATACTTCAACTTGCTGATATAGATCATCTTCATGATCACCTCATACTTCAGTACGGAACAAAAAATAAATTTTAAATTTTATTCATTCATTCATTTTCTAAATGTCATCCAATACTTCTCTACAAGAGAGGAGAAATATTAATTAAAATGTTAATTAAAAAATTAAAAATAATTAAAAAAATACTTAAACTATATTAGGAAAGCAGGAAGTGAACAAATGTAACAGTTACTGATTGTAAAAGTACCAGTTGGAGGGGTAGGATTTTATTCAAATTACTTCGGAATCTGATGCATGTTAAAATGAAATAAAACCATAAAAAATTAAAACAATTAAAAGCAATTTTTTTAAATTAAAAAAATAAAATATTTTTTTAATTATTATTTTTTTTAATTAAAAAAATAAAATAAAAAAAATTAAATTATGTTAGGAAAGCAGGAAGTGATTATGTGATGCATTCAATTGTAATCTGATGCATTTTCAAATGAAATTAAACCATTGAATTTTTTTTAATATTTAAAAAAATTGAAATAATTAAAAATAAAAAATAAAAAAATACAATTAAATAAAATTAAATTATATTAGGAAAGCAGGAAGTGAACAAATGTAACAGTTACTGATTGTGAAAGTACCAGATGGAGGGGTAGGATTTAATAAGCTTTGCTTCTTCCTACTCCTTTTGGACATGTGGAACTGTGAACTGATTATGTGATGCATTCAATTGTAATCTGATGCATGTTCAAATGAAATAAAACCATTACATCATCTTAAGCACCGTCATGCAACATAATGAGCCTTTACGAGTCATTCCAATATCCATATCAGATATCTATTATTGTACTGAAGTCCCCAAAAGCTACACTCATCCTGTATGGGGTACACGGGCAATGATACGGGGTACACTTTCTAATATTTTAACTCATGTATAGCGAAATGGAAATCTCTCTGAATGTGTAAATGAGACCGTTTAATTTTCCTAATAATTGAGTGCGCTGCACAAAAAAACGCACACACCGGAAGCAATGATGTTGTTGTCACGACATCCTGCTGATGGCCTCCATTTTTCTTTTGACAATAACAACAAACAACTCACACAATGAGGTTTTTGGAGGGGAGGGGAGGCAAATGGAGCTGTAATATTGTTACTTGGGATGAATTATGGATGGCGCAACGTGTATTATTAAGTCTGACAAGAGGCAAAATCGAGCAGACGTGTCGTTAAACATCATCCGCAGACTGACGTGATTATTTTCTGAGGCTGTATCATTTTTCAGCGATGTTGTCAATAATTGTATACGCATCTTTCTCTGTCTCTGTGCCATTTTACATTTGGGAACAGTATGTTGCAGGATAGTGGACCATGCAATGGTAATGGTTTTATTTCATTTGAACATGCATCAGATTACAATTGAATGCATCACATAATCAGTTCACAGTTCCACATGTCCAAAAGGAGTAGGAAGAAGCAAAGCTTATTAAATCCTACCCCTCCATCTGGTACTTTTACAATCAGTAACTGTTACATTTGTTCACTTCCTGCTTTCCTAATATAATTTCATTTTATTTAATTTTATTTTTTTTTAATTTTTTTTTACATTTTTTTTTAATTTTTTTTAATTTTTTTAAATATTAAAAAAAATTCAATGGTTTAATTTCATTTGAAAATGCATCAGATTACAATTGAATGCATCCCATAATCAGTTCACAGTTCCACATGTCCAAAAGGAGTAGGAAGAAGCAAAGCTTATTAAATCCTACCCCTCCATCTGGTACTTTTACAATCAGTAACTGTTACATTTGTTCACTTCCTGCTTTCCTAATATAGTTTAAGTATTTTTTTTTCTTTTTTTTCTCACTTATGTCACAATGACATTTTTAGCTAATTGCTTATTTTTAGCCTTATGCATTATATTAGCTGTTTGAAGATGAACTATATCAGCAAGTTGAAGTATTTGTGATTTTAGAAATAAGGAGTTAGTATGTTCTCTGTAGGCGGCATTATGAATTATCCTTACTGGCCTTTTTTTGCAGTACATTTAAGCGAGTGAAGATTGCTTTTATAGTTATTAGCCCATATTTCCACACAATAAGTAAGATATGGTAGAACCAGAGAGCAATAAAGAGTGTGGAGTGATTTCTGATTGAGAACACATTTTTTGCTTTGTTCAATACTGAAATATTTCTGTCCACCTTATGTTGTATATTTGTAATATGAGGTTTCCAGCTCATATTTTCATCTATTGTGATCCCCAGAAATGTATATTATTTATTTATTTCAAAATATGGCTAGCAAGTTCCGACGCCATTAATCTTCCTCGTCGTCCTGAATCCTCACGATAACTTCTCTCCAAGGAGTTACACACACAATCACACACTGACCTTCAGTGTCTACGTTCTTACTGTAGTTTGCTGATTTTTAGTCCCCACATTAGGTCACCAGACACACACATCAAAGTGGAAAACAAAAAGGCTGTGAAATTACTTTTAGAATTGCTCCTGCATTCATATCAAGGACTTTTAAGCTTGTGATTTATAGTCTCTGAACCATTATTGGCCCCCACGGTGTGATTGTATAAAAACACATGCAAAAAAAAAAAAACACACATTTTAACCCATCCTCCAATTACGTGTGGAAGTGGTAAGTTTTTGGTCTCTGATTTTGTCCTTTTTCTCGACTACATTTGAAACCCTAGTGGCTAGCTCCACGGAATTCTATTTTTAAAGTGGCGGTCGTGTTTTGTGCCCCTGGCAAGCCTCACAGCTAGGAGACCCGAGTTCAATTCCACACTCGGCCATCTCTGTGTGGAGTTTGCATGTTCTGCGTGGGTTTTCTCCGGGTACTCCGGTTTCCTCCCAACATTCCAAAAACATGCTAGGTTAATTAGCGACTACAAATTTGTCCAAAGGTATGAATGTGAGTGTGAATGGTTGTTTGTCTATATGTGCCCTGTGATTGGCTGGCCACCAGTCCAGGGTGTACCCCGCCTCTCGCCTGAAGACAGCTGGGATAGGCTCCAGCATACCCCTGTGACGGTAAAAAATGAATGAATGGATGTTTTTGGTTGTACTTTTGCTCACCCAGTTGGGTAAAAACAACTTCAAATGGACTTAAACATGCATATTTTACAACAAGTCCAGGGCCTCTCACCAAAAGACAGCTGGGATAGGCTCCAGCATTTCCTTGTGACCCTAGTAAGGATAATTAGCATAGAAAAAGGATGCATGGAACTTATCAAATATGGTACGTATAGTATCCTCCCCCACCAAGGGTTACTATAAAAAACGAGTCAGGTACTTATTGGGGCTGCACGGCGGTCGAGTGGTTAGCGTGCATGCGTGGGTTTTCTCCGGGTACTCCGGTTTCCTCCCACATTCCAAAAACATGCTAGGTTAATTAGCGACTCCAAATTGTCCATAGGTATGAATGTGAGTGTGAATGGTTGTTTGTCTATATGTGCCCTGTGATTGGCTGGCCACCAGTCCAGGGTGTACCCCGCCTCTCGCCCCGAAGACAGCTGGGATAGGCTCCAGCACCCAAGCGGTAGAAAATGAATGAATGAATCTCATTGGATTGGTGTTCCCACTAATGACATTGCCCCATGTCCACATTTGATGACTTCCCTTCATGGATGACCAATGATCATTTATTCGGACAGACTGCTTACTGCTCTGTGAATAATGAAGTGGTCTCCAGATCATTAATATGATGGATTTCCTTTCATGTCCACACTTTAAAAGAAAGTGCTGGTTTCGGTTTTATATGACTGATTTGTAGATGACAAACAAGGTTAATAACCGACAACCAAATAATGAATCTCCATGCTTGGTAACTTATTCCAGCACCATGTTTTTTTATTCAGGAAACAACCAGGAAGAAATAAGAATCAAACCTTGGCTGCGTTGTGTGCATTTCTTCGCCATTAAAACCGACACGCTGGGAATTGGAACTCTCTTGTAGGCTTTACTACGCATCTTAACCCGTTCTCCCATTCAGTGTGGAAGTGGTAAGTTTTTGATCTCTGACTTTGCTCTTCTCTACTCTTTGATTCCGGGGGCTAGGTTTCCCCCCTTGCGGAAGAGTGAAAAACACACGGATGATTCCAGACGGTGAACATTCATACCTATGGACAATTTGGAGTCGCTAATTAACCTAGCATGTTTTTGGAATGTGGGAGGAAACCGGATTACCTGTAAAAAAAACCCATGCATGCACGGGGAGAACATGCAAACTCCACACAGAGATGTCCGAGGGTGGAATTGAACCTGTGATTCCAAGCTGTAAGGTCTGCGCGCTAACCACTCGACCGCTGTGCAGCCCCAATAAGTACCTGACTCATTTTTTTTTCTCTTTCTCTCTTTCTTGTAGGCTTTACTACGCATCTTAACCCGTTCTCCCATTCAGTGTGGAAGTGGTAAGTTTTTGATCTCTGACTTTGTTCTTCTCTACTCTTTGATTCCGGGGGCTAGATTTTCTCTTTGCGTCTGCAGCTCTGTTGAATCGCTGCCTTCTGATTGATTGTTGTGTTTTCCAGTGAGGAAAATGGAGTTTGAGCAGACATCACTATCAGCTTCTAACGTGTATTGTTGCTGTGGATGACATCATCTTCTACCAGGTGAAGCCATTTTGGATACTTTTTTAATGGGTACCTGATTTGGATCGATACTTTCAGATACAGTCCAAGCTATTTTCAGTGCACATTGTCAAATAACACTACTAGAGGCCGTGTGATATTCCTGTGGGGGTGGTCAAAAGAGGAGAGGAAGGGCCCCCACTTATGTACTTTACACCATAGTGCGACACTTGTTTCCACGGTGAAGAACCAACTGGGACGTAATTACAGAGCGCTGCATGTCAGCCATGCTGCTACACGTCATTTTTTTTTGTCAGGGCATGACAGCATCACATGGTGGGCATTGAGCTGGACATGCACTTATGACAATCGGTGTGTGTGTGTGTGTGTGTGTGTGTGTGTACACGTCCTGCTGGGCCATTAGGCAATATAGGCAGATGCTAAGGGCAACATGGCCTCCAGGGGGCATCAAAAATCTGATATAGTTATTCATTTTCTACCGCTTATCCTCACGAGGGGTGCTGGAGCCTATCCCAGCTGTATTCGGGGGCGAAAGGCGGGGTACACCCTGGACTGGTCGCCAGCCAATCACAGGGCACATATAGACAAACAACCATTCACACTCACATTCATACCTATGGACAATTTGGAGTCGCTAATTAACCTAGCATGTTTTTGGAATGTGGGAGGAAACCGGAGTACCCGGAGAAAACCCACGCATGCACAGGGAGAACATGCAAACTCCACACAGAGATGGCCGAGGGTGGGGATTGAACCCTGGTCTCCTAGCTGTGAGGTCTGCGCGCTAACCACGAGACCGACGTGCCGCCCGCATCAAAAATCTGATATAGTTATTCATTTTCTACCGCTTATCCTCACGAGGGGTGCTGGAGCCTATCCCAGCTGTATTCGGGGGCGAGAGGCGGGGTACACCCTGGACTGGTGGCCAGCCAATCACAGGGCACATATAGACAAACAACCATTCACACTCACATTCATACCTATGGACAATTTGGAGTCGCTAATTAACCTAGCATGGTTTTTTGGAATGTGGGAGGAAACCGGAATACCCGGAGAAAACCCACGCATGCACGGGGAGAACATGCAAACTGGGGGTGTAATTGAACTCGAGTCTCCTAGCTGTGAGGCCTGCTAACCACTCGACCGCCGTGCAGCCGGTATTTTTTTAGCAGTTTTTTTTACATTATATTCACAAATATACACAGTCATACATTTTATATGACACTTATCTTCACTAGGTTCACAGGGGTATGCTGGAGCCTATCCCAGCTGTCTTCGGGGGCGAGAGGCGGGGTACACCCTGGACTGGTGGCCAGCCAATCACAGGGCACATATAGACAAACAACCATTCACACTCACATTCATACCTATGGACAATTTGGAGTCGCTAATTAACCTAGCATGTTTTTTTTTGGAATGTGGGAGGAAACCGGAGTACCCGGAAAAAAACCCACGCATGCACGGGGAAAACATGCAAACTCCACACAGAGATGTCCGAGGGTGGAATTGAACCTGTGATTCCAAGCTGTGTGGTCTGCGCGCTAACCACTCGACCGCTATGCAGCCCCAATAAGTACCTGACTCGTTTTTTTTTTTCTATGGACTTCACTACGCATCTTAACCCGTTCTCCCATTCAGTGTGGAAGTGGTAACTTTTTGGTACCTGACTTTGTTCTTCTCTACTTCGTTTGAAACCCAGGTAGCTAGCTCCACATATGCTATGTTTAAAGTGGCGGCCGTCTTTTGTGACCCTGCAGTGAGTCTCATAGAATTGGGTGCCCTTAGCATCTCCCTATATTGCCTATAGAACCCCCTTAGGATCCAACAGTGCAAAATGTAAACCAGTCATGATGTGCTATATATATATATATCACTATATTGACACTTACTATGGTACCCATTATGGCATAGGATGCTCATATCACCGAGTAATTTGGTACGTGACCAAAAATAAAAAATAAAAAATTTAAGTTTTAAATTTTAAATAAAAAAATTGATTTTTTTTATTTTTTATTTTATAAAAATAAAAAAATAAAAATAAAAAATTTAAGTTTTAAATTTTAAATAAAAAAATTGAATTTTTTTTTTTTATAAAATAAAAAATAAAAAAAAAATAATTTTTTTATTTAAAATTTAAAACTTAAATTTTTTATTTTTTTATTTTTGGTCACGTACCAAAGTAGGAGGTGATATGGACTTCACTACTCATCTTAACCCTACTCATCTTAAAAAAATAAAAAATAAAAAATTTAAGTTTTAAATTTTAAATAAAAAAATTGAATTTTTTTTATTTTTTATTTTTTATTTTTTATTTTTTATTTTTTATTTTTTATTTTTTATTTTTTATTTTTTATTTTTTATTTTTTATTTTATTTTATTTTTTTATTTTATTTATTGAGAGTGTCATCAGAGTGTATATTGACCTCCATTGGATTAATTAATCCACAAAGTGCCCCCGTTGCAAATTGTTTACACCCCCTGACATACAGTAAGCTATTTTTAAAAAATGACTTCAAAGTGGGTCCCAACTGAGAGAATGTGGGCCACCATGTTGACACCAGTTAAGACTTCAAATGCACGATGATATTTTGCATCCGTGATATCAAATATGGAGATTTCACTCCAGTCATCATCCAGATATGAACATCATGTAATGTATAGAACAGCCGCCAGAGACCAAAGCTGTGAAAATCTCCTTATTCCTCCACCTCCCGTGGATCAATTTAAGTGGTCGTTTCCGCGCCGATCGGATTAGCCTGATTAATTCCCACAAGTGTTGACATGATTGACGGTAATGGGTGTTATGAAGATTTACGGCAGGTATAGAAGCACCGTAATGTACGCCTGTGAGTTCTCGACGTTACGGCAATGATTGTGGGCGATATAACGATCATGTGAGCCTTAGAACGGCGTCCTGAGATGCATGTGCTGCGGTGACATGACCGCTAAATTTAGAGTGGAAAATAGAGCAGAAGAAAAGAGCGAGGAGCATAAATATTCACAGACCATCTACACACAGGAAGGAGAACATGCTATTGTGAGCTGGAAAGCTCATATTAAAAAATATACAACATAAGGTGGACAGAAATATTTCAATATTGAACAAAGCAAAAAATTAGTTCTCAATCAGAAATCACTCCACACTCTTTATTGCTCTCTGGTTCTACCATATCTTACTTATTGTGTGGAAATATGGGCTAATATATATATATATATATATATATATATATATATATATATATATATATATATATATATATATATATATATATAAAAGCAATCTTCACTCGCTAAATGTACTGTAAAAAAGGTCAGTAAGGATAATTCATAATGCCGCCTACAGAGAACATACTAACTCCTTATTTCTAAAATCACAAATACTTCAACTTGCTGATATAGTTCATCTTCATGATCACCTCATACTTCAGTACATGACAAAAAATATTTTTTTATTTTTTATTATTTTTTATTTTTTAATAAATAAATAAAACAATAACAATAAATAAACAAATACTTTTTAATACTATTTTAAATTTTTTATTTTTATTTTTATTTTTATTTTTATTTTTTATTTTTTATTTTTTATTTTTTATTTTTTATTTATTTTTTTAATTCATTTTATAGCGCTGAATGAAATTTTAAATTTTAAATTTTAAATTTTAAATTTTAAATTTTAAATTTTAAATTTTAAATTTTAAATTTTAAATTTTAAATTTTAAATTTTAAATTTCCTTGCAGTGAGGTCTGTGCGCTAACCACTCGACCGCCGTGCCGCAAATTTAAAATTTAAAATTCCACATGTCAATTTTTAATTTTTAATTTTTAATTTTTAATTTTTAATTTTTAATTTTTAATTTTTAATTTTTAATTTTTAATTTTTTACGTTTTACATTACAAAAAAAACTTAAATTATATTAGGAAAGCAGGAAGTGAACAAATGTAACAGTTACTGATTGTAAAAGTACCAGATGGAGGGGTAGGATTTAATAAGCTTTGCTTCTTCCTACTCCTTTTGGACATGTGGAACTGGGAACTGATTATGGGATGCATTCAATTGTAATCTGATGCATGTTTAAATGAAATTAAACCATTACCATTAAATATGTGCCATCATCCATAATTCCACATGTCAATAAATGTCACCCTGTTGATTCCCTCCTTATGTTGCATGCAAAAATCTTGGAATCCATCTGACTGATGAGAAGATGGAGGAGGAAGAGAAGCTAAATGGGTTTGACCCCCCCCCCCCCCCACTTCCAATATCCCCCCCCGAGGGAGCGGTATCCATCACGGTGACGGCCTGGCTGTTATGCCACGTCGCCTCGCGCATGTGAACACAAGGTGACTCCTGCCCAGTGTGAAATGCGGCTCCATGTTTCCGCCGTAAAGTGTCCATCAGCGCCTTAATGCTTCTCCCAGTGAAAGTGACAGAAGCTTGCTTTGCACATTATTAACTCCAGACGTTTTTACGAGGCTGTGGAATGGAGACGAGTGCTCTTCTTCTGCATAAAGTACGTGTCCGACGTGAGAGCTGGGAATCACTCTTATAATTTTTGTCTCTCTTCCTGACTGTCTTTAATCCAGATTGTGTCCCTTAGAAATACTCCGATTATGGCGCAAGCCAAATAAATTAGGCTTAGGATGCATTAATCTATTTTGCCACACATGCCATTTATATTAATGTTATGTAAACTGGCGTTATGGTGATAAACGGTGACATGGAATCATAAGAAGCTTTGCAGAAGAGGACAGGGTTAAAGGCACAAGCAAATTGCCGACCTCATGATAAATGCATAGGATTTGTCTAAAATATTCATCAATTAAGAATGTGCAATGAATTTATTAGTGGGAGTTGTATTTCCAGCGTGGTCACCGGAATATTATTACCATGTCTCGTAAAAAAAAAACTCCTTCCGGGTACAGTTTACTGTAATGTACTTCGTTATTGAACTCATTTATACATTCTTCAGGGCCAAAAAAAGGAAAAGGTAAAGGTCAGGCGTCAATGTTTTTGCTGTGCCACCAGTCCTGAACGAGTCGTCAAAATGACTCATGGGTACTTTTATTCATTCACTTCATGCAAAAAACGTTAAACTGTTACGTTAAACTGTTCCGAGAACAGAACAGAACGTTAAAAAAAAAAAAAAAATCCAAAAACCAAATAAGGAACAAGAACCGGGATATAACTTTCCCACTTTTGTACAGATTTAGTAGATACTTAAATTAAATTAAATTAAATGTACACAAGTACACACAATCTACACTGCAAAACCGCTGCTCAAGCTCTGCAAGCATTCTGTCCAGTGGACAGTCATAATTGATATAATAATCATTATTATATTATTGATTAGCCTATTATTATTATTACTATCATTATTATTCTTCTGATTATTACTACTAGTAGTAGTAGTAGTATTAGTAGGCTAGTATTAGCCTGTGTATTGGCTTTCTTATTAACCTGCTTTTGTCCTATTATATGAAATTTGTCACAGATTTTTTTTGTAATTTTTTTTTAAATACATGAAAAAAAATCTATAAAAATATCAAATTATTTAGGGGGGCTTAAAAACATTTTATGTTTTAAATATTTTTAAATGTTTTTGAGTCCCCCTAAATAATTCGAAAACATTTTATGTTTTTAAATGTTTTGAAGCCCCCCTAAATAATTTGATATTTTTTATAGATTTTTTTTCATTTATTTATTTTTTTTTTTTTTTACAAAAAAAATCTGTGACAAATTTAATATAATAAGACAAAAGCAGGCTATTAGGGGGGCTTAAAAACATTTAAAACATAAAATGTTTTTAAGCCCCCCTAAATAATTTGATATTTTTTGATATGTCTTAAAAACATTTTTACATGTTTTTAAAACATACCAACATATGTTTTTAAAACATTTTTACATGTTTTTAAGACATTTAAAACATAAAAAAAACATTTTAACATATAATTTTTTTTTTATGTTTTAAAAACATTTTAAAATGTTTTTAAGCTCTGATGACACCACTGGTTGAGCCACAAGCAGGAACAAATATTGAGCAGAATTTTTTTTATTATTAAGTTTACGTTTGTGGAAGGAAAAAGGTCCATTTTTCTTTGCGATACTGTAAAATATTCCAATATCAGTTTTGAACGATGGATAAACCCCTTAGTTTTATTATAGGAAAATCTCTTTTCATACATCAAATAACCCAACTAGCACACAATGATAACTTAACATCCGTGGCTGAGGCAATAATTAGGGTTAGGGTAGGGTAGGGTTAGGGTAGGGTTAAAAAAATCTATGAAAAGTAACAAAAAAAAATCAATAAAAATACAGAATTATTTAGGGGGACTTAAAAACATTTTTAAATGTTTTTAAGACATTTAAAACATTTTAAAATGTTTTTAAGCCCCCTAAATAATTTGATATTTTTTGATATGTTAAGACATTTAAAACATAAAAAAAAAAACATTTTAACATTTTAAAATGTTTTTAAATGTTTTAAAAACATTTTTTAATGTTTTTAAGCCCTAATGACACCACTGGTTGAGCCACAAGCATGAACAAATATTGAGCAGAAATATGTTTTTTATATTGTTTTTGATTACGTTTATTACGTCTAATATGTCAATTTTTCTTTGCAATACTGTAAAATATTCCAATTTAAGTTTTGAACGATGGATAAACCCCTTAGTTTTATTATAGGAAAATCTCTTTTCATACATCAAATAACCCAACTAGCACACAATGATAACTTAACATCCGTGGCTGAGGCAATAATTAGGGTTAGGGTAGGGTAGGGTTAGGGTAGGGTTAAAAAAATCTATGAAAAGTAACAAAAAAAAATCAATAAAAATACAGAATTATTTAGGGGGACTTAAAAACATTTTTAAATGTTTTTAAGACATTTAAAACATTTTAAAATGTTTTTAAGCCCCCTAAATAATTTGATATTTTTTGATATGTTAAGACATTTAAAACATAAAAAAAAAACATTTTAACATTTTAAAATGTTTTTAAATGTTTTAAAAACATTTTTTAATGTTTTTAAGCCCTAATGACACCACTGGTTGAGCCACAAGCATGAACAAATATTGAGCAGAAATATGTTTTTTATATTGTTTTTGATTACGTTTATTACGTCTAATATGTCAATTTTTCTTTGCAATACTGTAAAATATTCCAATTTAAGTTTTGAACGATGGATAACCCCCTTAGCTTTTATTATAGAAAAATCTCTTTTCATACATCAAAAACCCAACTAGCACACAATGATAAGTTAACATCCGTGGCTGAGGCAATTAATCCCAACGTATTTAGCGTTGATCACCCACCCCACCCAACCTGTTCCACGGGGCGCTGATGCGTAAAAGCACATTTCACCACATGATGCAACAGCGGGGGGGGGGGCGATGGGAAACCGGGGTTCTCTACCGGTTGAGACACTTTGTGTCTCATAGCGAAGCAGCAGCCGCTTGGAGTCACTTCCAAAAAGGTTCTCACCGTGCGTAAAAATGGAGCCGTCGGCGTGCACGCAACACACCTCAAATTACGCGCACAGAAACTTAAAGTGAAAGCAGCATTGCATGGCGGCTTCTTCACAAAAGTGATGATGTGAAGTAACACAAATGTGGACGTGAACGGAGCGGAGTCGGTCATTTTGCGCTGAGGAAAGGATGCTGAGAGAAGATGCAGGAGGACATTTAAGAGAAGGTGAGTCCTTTTACTTATTGTTTATGTCCTTAAACGCCTCACAATAGCTTCTTGTTATTGTAATGACTGTATTATAGAGTGCACACTTTATAGTTAAACAGGTTTTATATTTTTAGTTTAATTAATATGTAGCTAAAATGTAAATAAACAAAGCATGAGAAATGTCCGAGAGCGCATGTTCTGTATTATTTATAACTACACACTGTACACACACAAAGATGGAGAGAAAAATGTCTGCCAAGTGCACGTCTTCTAGTGTTTAATGAATTATTTCTGCAAGTGGGTTGTGGTTTTTGTTGACTAATGTGGTGTGTAATAGAAGTGTGTGTTATGTGGCTCAAAAATGCACATAGATGCACGCACCGGTGCAAAGATAAGTGAGCCTCTTGGCTCCTGCGTGTGCGTGTGCGTGTTCACGTTTATCATTGTGGACCACATTATTCACACTCCTCCAGGCGGAACATTTGTGTTCTCTGCCTTGTCCTTTAGGTTACAAAAACACACACACACAGACACACACACACATAGAGTCCATAAGCTTGTCTGGAGACATCGCGTATGCAAATTTAGTACAAGAGTGTCAGAAGCACCGGCTGCCCTGAATGCATCTTCTATTCATTCTTTTTCTATTGTACAAAAAAAGCACTTTTAATACACATGGCAACAATGCAAGCAATTTGCTACTTAATTCCGAAAGTCTGAGGCAGCTATTTTTTAGGGGGGGGATTTATGGGTTTTATTGTACCACTATGAATGGTGGTATTTAGAATTACATTTATAAATGATGTTTTGCTTACCGTTCAAAACTGACTGTACTATTGTTTAAATACAATTACTCAATCACAGTTTTTCCATATAGTTTCGTAGTGAAGTAGTGTATATGTGTGCTATAGTAATGCTAGCCTTTTTATACATGCTAGCACTTTCATACACGGCATTTATACTACTACTGGTATTCAAACAAAATACCTTACAACAACAATCACAGTATTTTTTCAACGGTTAAGAAGATAATAAATATTATCTGTAAGGAACACAAATAACACTGTGTTAGCTAACACGGCTAACATAGTGTCCGCTATCTGTGATGTTAGCATGATACAGGTTTGTAACAAACATAGCAGTTTATTACATATTACAAGCACAAGGTTTACTAACATATAAAAAAAACAAGAACAGGTAAGATACATTATATTCAGAAGAATATAATTACACAATTACAATTACACAATCACAGTTTTTCCATATAGTAGTAGTGTATATGTGTGCTTTAGCAAGTATCGCTAATAATGCTAGCCTTTTTATACATACTAGCACTTTCATACACATATACTACTACTGGTATTGTGAATTCTTACATCGTGTTTTCAAATAAAATACCTTACAACAACAATTGCAGTATATTTTCAACGGTTAAGAAGATAATAAATATTATTTGTCTCTGTCTCTTAGGTAAGGAACACAAATAATACTGTGTTAGCTAACACGGCTAACATAGTGCCCACGATGTTAGCATGATACAGGTTTGTCACAAAGTCACTAGCAGCACATTACAAGCATAAGGTTTACTAACATATATAAAATACCAACAACAGGTAAGATACATTATTATTATTAAAATATTATTAAAATAATAAATACTATCTGTCTCTTTTTCTAAGGAACATAAATAACACTGTGTTAGCTAACACGGCTAACATAGTGCCCATGATGTTAGCATGATACAGGTTTGTCACAAAGTCACTAGCAGCACATTACAAGCATAAGGTTTACTAATATATAAAAAAACCAACAACAGGTAAGATACATTATTATTATTAAAATATTATTAAAATAATAAATATTATTTGCCTCTTCTTCTAAGGAACACAAATAACACTGTGTTAGCTAACACGGCTAACATAGTGTCCACTATCTGTGATGTTAGCATGATACAGGTTTGTAACAAACATAGCAGTTTATTACACATTACAAGCATAAGGTTTACTAACATATAAAAAAACAACAACGGGTAAGATACATTATATTCAGGAGAATATAATTACACAATTACAATTACACAATGACAGTTTTTTTAATATAGTAGTAGTGAAGTAGTGTATGTGTGCTTTAGCAAGTATCGCTAATAATGCTAGCCTTTTCATACATGCTAGCACTTTCATACATGGCATTGTGAATTCTTACAACGTGTTTTCAAACGAATACGAAAGACATTTGGTAGACTTAAAAAAATCTAGTATTTTTCCAGAAAATGCGGTTTGAACTCTAATTTGTTGGCGTACGCTATTTGCTAGGCTATTTTTTTCAGGTTTTTAATTTTTCATAGGCTGGTCATGTGACTTATATATGTATATATAGATATATATAGATATATATATTCCATATGTGGTCTCACTTAACACACAAAAGTAATGAAGAACTTATGAGTAGTGGTTAGAGTTAGGTAGGTTTGTTGCCAATAACGCGCAGACCTCACAGCTAGGAGCCCAGGGTTCAATTCCACCCTCGGCCATCTCTGTGTGCATGAGTTTGCATGTTCTCCCCGTACATGCGTGGGTTTTCTCCGTGTACTCCGGTTTCCTCCCACATTCCAAAAACATGCTAGGTTAATTAGCGACTCCAAATTGTCCAAATGTATGAATGTGAGTGTGAATGGTTGTTTGTCTATATGTGCACTGTGATTGGCTGGTGACCAGCTCGACCAGCTTGAAGACAGCTGGGATAGGCTCCAGCAGCCCCTGCGAACCTCGTAAGGAAAAAAAACGGTAGAAAATGAATGAATGAATGAATGTCTGTAAGTAATGTGCAACTATAATTATATTACTTTTATTATATGACTGTGTCGATTGAGAAATGTCGTATTTTAGAGCCTAGCGTTGTTTGAATTAGGACACTTGGAGATTGTAGCGGATGTGTCAGCCTCTGATTAATCAAATTGTTGTTATTATGAGCCAATAATAAATCTAAAAAAAGCTTATGATTGTACAATATACAAGGTATATACAAGCTTAATGTATATAACTGATATTTTCAGGTATCCCTGTAAATGTGACTTGACTTGCTTATTAGAGTGCCAGATATTTTCCATTACACGTTGATATATGAATGTGTGTGCGCGTTTGGGAATGTGTGTGTGTGTGTGTGTGTGTGTGTGTGCGACACCCACACAAACATACAACAGATGGGGATTTGATCGCAAAGCCTTGCGTGTGAGCTGAATATTGACAAACAGCAAGAAATACTCCTATAATTAAATTTAGACTGCAAAATCGATATCAGCGCATGGTCTTGTTTGTCAAATTTCACAATGCGTTATTGCGACTGTTTGTCATTCCAGCTTACGCATTCCATAACTCGTCTTGGGCTCTAAAGGTGTAAGGAGGACCACCATGGAGAATCTCAGCGAGCTCCAGAATCCTCTTCTGGATAAAAGCAGCAGACATGTAGTGCAGAGTTACCATGGCGACTACCCAAGCCTTGTGAGCTACTACTACAGCGGGAAACAGGATGAACACAAATCTCAGCAGTTCCTGGATGCCACGTCGCTTCATCTGGCGGTGGAGGCCTTCTATAAACCAAACTTGATCTTGTGTAAGGATAACGTCAGCCTCCACAGCAAAGACTCCAAGAACGAGAGCTTTGAGACCACCTTCACAGAGAATAAGGACGCAGTGTCGGGCGAGGACTCCATGGAGAACCGCGGTGTGGACAGCGCACAAGGAGAGAAGGATGTGAAGATCCAGACGGTGTCGTATGAAGTGGAGGACGAGCACGTTCCTGAGTATGAGGTGAGACGTCACAACAGGGGAACATTTAAAGGGAAAGTGGACTTTCCATTCATGATAACATGATACACCTAGCATAAACTTTACTACTGTATTGGCCTGGGGCTGCACGGTGGTAAAGTGGTTAGCGCGCAGACCTAACAGCTAAGAGACCCGAGTTCAAGCCCACCCTCGGCTATCTCTTTGTGGAGTTTCCATGTTCTCCCCGTTCTCCTCCCAGATTCCAAAAACATGCTAGGTTAATTAGCGACTCCAAATTGTCCATAGGTATGAATGTGAGTGTGAATGGTTGTTTGTCTATATGTGCCCTGTGATTGGCTGGCCACCAGTCCAGGGTGTACCCCGCCTCTCGCCCGAAGACAGCTGGGATAGGCTCCAGCACCTCCCCTGCAACCCTTGTGAGGATAAGCGGTACAAAATGAATGAATGTTTTCCTAGAGGGGCTGCATGGTTGTTGAGTGGTTAGCACACAGACCTCACAGCTAAAAAACCCAAGTTCAATTCCACCCTCTGTGTGGAGTTTGAATGTTCTCCTTGTCATTCCCTGTTTCCTCCCACATTCCAAAAACATGCTAGGTTAATTAGCGACTCCAAATTGTCCATAGGTATGAATGTGAGTGTGAATGGTTGTTTGTCTATATGTGCCCTGTGATTGGCTGGCCACCAGTCCAGGGTGTACCCCGCCTCTCGCCCGAAGACAGCTGGGATAGGCTCCAGCACCCAAGCGACCCTTGTGAGGATAAGCGGTAGAAAATGAATTAATGTTTTCCGAGAGAGGCTGCATGGTGGTCGAGTGGTTAGCGCACACGCCTCACAGCTAAAAAACCCAAGTTCAATTCCACCCTCGGTCATCTCTGTGTGGAGTTTGAATGTTCTCCTCGTCATTCCTCGTTTCCTCCCACATTCCAAAAACATGCTAGGTTAATTAGCGACTCCAAATTGTCCATAGGTATGAATGTGAGTGTGAATGGTTGTTTGTCTATATGTGCCCTGTGATTGGCTGGCCACCATCTTTATCTCGGTGACTTGCAAAATTCCCAAATATTCCCGACATAAAAGTGCCATTTTGTACTGTAATTTTACATTTTTTATACATTTTCAAATACCTAATGTTAAAAATGTGACTATGTCAAATCTTAAAGGCACAGGCGCAATTTTCTGCAAAAATTCCATCCAGTCATTTTAGTTCAACGTTTCATAAAAGAAACGTGATGAAGTGCTAAAGGCCAAAGGTCAAGTTAAACGTAAAAAGGCGTCCTTAATGAGAGTGTACTTTAAAAATCCGTCACGGTGCAGATCATTAACGGCATGTTATAAGAGGTCGAGTCTTCCTGGTGCGTTAAAGGCAGCCATGGATACGAACGTATTGTCATTTTCCATTCGGCAATCCTGGACTCGAGCGGAGCAATTCGCACTCATTTTGCATTCCCTTCTCCTCTGAAAGGTCATTTCACAGAAAATCTCTCAAGTTTGGTGTGGGGTAAATTGTACACTTCTGTCTTATAATTGCATTTTGAGTAAGTGACACATTTGATTGTATCCATCAAAGCTATTGTTCTTTGGGATTACTGGCGTGCTCTTCAAAGTAAAGTCATGACGGAAAAGCGGGCAAAGTCATTTCAGATGTGCTGGAAATTGTAATTTGACTCGGACGGCGGTGTCAAACATGTAGCTGCTTATTATACGGGGGCCCTGATTGGACTGCTCCTGTTCGCTGGGGCGCAGATAGAGGACATGGCAGCCGCTGTTATCCATTGCTTTACAAGTAATGCGGTGTGTATCTTTGCGTGCGTTTAAATTCACCGGCGCAGCTGGCCGCTAGCTGAGGTTATTCCGTGTCAAATCAAAATGATAAATTCTTCTGACAAACGGCGCTGAAATAAAACTTCCGAAGCTCTCCACAGGATGTGTGCACTGACCTTTTACTTCAACGTGCATAAACACCAAACCTGCAAGGTATGAATCCTGAAACTGTATCCAGAGAGAATGTTTTGGTTTGTTAGTTAGCACGCATGTGGAGAGGAGCGCAATAACCCATTCAATTTGGGAAACTAAATATATACGCTCCACTCCATATGCACGTGTTCCCAAACCTGCAGGTGTTCCCAAACGTTTGGAGGGGAGTGTAATTGAAGCATCAATTACTCACGTCGTGCCATAATCATCCCAAGGAAGTACTACCGGGTACTACCAGAACTAGCAAGAACATGTTCCCTTGTTTGCGTGTGTTGCCATTGATCAATGAGGGGCCATAATTTGTGTAAGGGGGTGCATTCTCGGCAAACGCGCAAAGGATGTTCATGGCTGAAAAATAAAAAAAAATAGTTTTTCAAATGTAATCAGGAAACTAACTAGAAAATGACTTGTTTTTGGTAGTTAAAGTTTTTTTATTTATTGAGCAAAAGGTAAACATACGACCAAAACTAGCAAGTTCCCTTGTTTGGGGCCGCATTTTCGGCAAATGCGCAAAGGATATTCATGGCTAAAAAATAAAAAAAAATAGGTGTTATGTAGTTTGAATTTTTTTTCCAAATGTAATCAGGAAACTAACTAGAAAATGACTTGTTTTTGGTAGTTAAAGTTCATTATCCATATTGAGCAAAAGGTAAACATACGACCAGAACTAGCAAGAACATGTTCCCTTGTTTGCCTTTGTGCAAGGGGGCGCATTCTCGGCAAATGCGCAAAGGATATTCATGGCTGAAAAATTAAAAAAATAGTTGTTATGTAGATTGAATTTTTTTTTCCAAATGTAATCAGGAAACTAACTAGAAAATGACTTGTTTTTGGTAGTTCAAGTTCTTTATCCATATTGAGCAAAAGGTAAACATACGACCAGAACCAGCAAGAACATGTTCCCTTGTTTGCGTGTGTTGCCATTGATCCATGAGAGGCCAAAATTTGTGCAAGGGGGCGCATTTTCGGCAAATGCGCAAAGGATGTTCATGGCTAAAAGAATTTAAAAAATAGGTGTTATGTGAATTGAGATTTTTGTTTTCCTAATGTCATCAGGAACTAACTAGAAAATGACTTGTTTTTGGTAGTTAAAATTCTCGAAGTTATTCGAATAAGTTATTCTCAAATAAGTTAGCAGAACTCAAAAAAAGTGAGGCAATTTTTTTTTGAGATCATAAACTCAAACATTTGAGTATATCAGAGCTTAAATAATTGGAGTTGATATTAGATATAGATACTTTTTTAATGTTGGGGTGAAAAGAGAAATAGCTTTCTTTTTCGCATTCTCCATTCTTTAATTTTCGAATTAAAGTATTAAAAATTCTAAATTGATTCTTGGTTTGCTTTATTCATGTTTAATAGATACTTTTTTTTTATAAGTAACTATGAGTTCATTATTTTAAGTAGGTTACACGAATCTGCAAAAAATTCATATTAATCAAAAATTACAAGTTAAATAAACTGAAAAAACAGATAATGCAAGTGACAATCAACATTTATAAGTTGAATTTTTAAGACAATTTTAACTATACATATACGAATTAATTATTTTGAGCATTCGGATTTACAGTGTCTTAAGTTGTATGTAAACTATGGTAATGCTAAGCTATGTTATGCTAATTAATCTTACTTAATATAGCCGTAGTTCAATTTAATCAAAACATATTAGTTAAAAGTACTCAAAATGGAACAACATGTTAAATGAACTTAAGTCATTCGAACTTTTTTAAGAACTTTGAGTATGCATAACTTCATTTATTGAAGTACTTTGAACATTCCGGAGATCTCGCTAGTGAGTTAAATATAAAACGCCCTACTAGTACTTCCTAGTACTAATATAAAAAACTGTTTTCAAACAATTAGATAGGAAAATAGTTGGGTACTTTGTATTTAATTATACAGCAAAACTCCCATCATGTTTTTTGAACACAGTTCATCCTTGGTGGAGGTCTGTGCTCCTCCGATTAACGTTCTAGCAACCCAGATGTGTGTTTGTGTGTGTGTGTCAGTTGAGTCCGAGACCTGGGACAACGTTGCGAAGACCGGCAGATGTCTTGACAGAACCTTGTCAGTTCTATTGGCAAACAACCAAGCGCAGACGGACTGTGTTGTTGGGAGTCCGTGTCAGTGGCCCTGAATGCACCAGTCACTCACAGCCTTTATCAAGTCCGGCTAGCAAGATTAAAGCAGATTAGGACCCGCTGCTTTTTGCTCATGTGAGGTCGCATGATGGTGGTTATGACCAGCTGCCGCTGTGATGGATCACACCCGGGGCGGGGCGTCCAGGTGCACCGTGTTCATAAAGCAGATAACAGGGCGCCTCATAAGCTTGTCTTGGCACTGGCAGCTGTTGGGATGATTTAGCGGTGTCACCGGCACTTCCTCTAATGTCTAAATAAATAAGCTTCGCGCTCGGAATAGAGCTTATTTATCGAAGTAAAATACCATGCTCGTTATTCTTTAAATACTTTTAGGTCATACAGTATATAGGACACTTCCTTCTTTGCCTGGCAACTGAGTTTCAGCTAAATGGATTGGTCACTTGCTACATACAAGCGGTATGTTGTTATATTTTGCAGTGCACTGCTAATATTTTGATTAATAAAGTTCCGTTTTTTTAGTAATCGGCATTAGATCGGCTTCAAATCCCAAATTTCCACTGGAAATATAGTGTGGAAATATGGGCTAATAACTATAAAAGCAATCTTCACTCGCTAAATGTACTGCAAAAAAAGGTCAGTAAGGATAATTCATAATGCCGCCGACAGAGAACATACTAACTCCTTATTTCTAAAATCACACAAATCATTGGATGGTCATATCACCTCGTACTTTGGTACGAGGTACATTATTTAAAAAAAACTAAAAAAAAAAAAAATTAAACTGTATTATGGAAAGCAGGAAGTGAACAAATGTAACAGTTACTGATTGTAAAAGTACCAGATGAAGGGGTAGGATTTAATAAGCTTTGCTTCTTCCTACTCCTTTTGGACATGTGGAACTGGGAACTGATTATGTGATGCATTCAATTGTAATCTGATGCATGTTCAAATGAAATAAAACCATAAAAAATTTAAAAATTAAAACAATTAAAAGCATTTTTTAATTAAAAAAAATTAAAAAAAAAATTTAATAAAAAAAATAAAATTAAAAAAAACTTAAATTATATTATGAAAGCAGGAAGTGAACAAATGTAACAGTTACTGATTGTAAAAGTACCAGATGGAGGGGTAGGATTTAATAAGCTTTGCTTCTTCCTACTCCTTTTGGACATGTGGAACTGTGAACTGATTATGTGATGCATTCAATTGTAATCTGATGCATGTTCAAATGATATAAAACCATTTTAAAAAAATGTTAAAAATATATAAAAAACAAAAAAAATATTTTTTTAATTAAATAAAAAAATAAAATAAACTTAAATTATATTAGAAAGGCAGGAAGTGAACAAATGTAACAGTTACAGATTGTAAAAGTACCAGATGGAGGGGTAGAATTTAATAAGCTTTGCTTCTTCCTACTCCTTTTGGACATGTGGAACTGTGAACTGATTATGGGATGCATTCAATTGTAATCTGATGCATGTTCAAATGAAATAAAACCATTACCATTAATTACCATCAACATTAATACCGATACTGTATGTACCGATACTTGGCAATATAGCGGCATGGTTGTTATGTTTAGCGAGTAGACAGGAAGTGTTTTTTGCGTCATGCATTTATTCAGTAATTAAATAGAAGCGGTCAAGAAAGGTGAAGTACGGTGCAGGCGAGTGGGAGTGGAGACGTATCTCTGTGCAAAGCTGGTCTGAAAGCTGCATAAATCCCGCCAAGATGCAACCTAACCCCTGACTAGCGACAGAACCAAGAATGCAGAGCTTGGACACATTCTTCCGTCTCCTGGCAACACCTCGCCTTCCAGGTGAAGGCCCACGGGCAATCTGTGAAAGGTGGCTCATTACAGAAACAAAAAAAAAAAACCCAACAAAAGTAGAAAAATAGAGCAACTAGAAAAGGCTAAAAATGGTGCTAATATTTGTCTTTAAATATCTGTACAGTATAACCTTGAAGAAATGCTGCAAACGTTTGATAGACAGTATGAATTGCCTGTGAGAAAATACATGGTAAAAATTTTATATTAATAACATATTAAATCATTGATAAAATAATAATAATTATAATATAATAATAATTAATCATATAATTATAATATAATAATAATTAATCATATAATTATAATATAATAATAATTAATAATAATTATTTAGGCAATTCTTTCAAAATAATCCTTTCTGAATGTTCCTAAATGGGCTTTTAACTAACAAACATTTAGGTCTCACTTGCTCTCATTTTGTATTTGCTGAACATTTGTGGGCGGGTTTAAGAGTTAATATGCTAATAATAAAGAAAATAGTAATGCAAAAAAATGACATATTAAATGATTATAATACCTTATTACTTATTATGTTTATATATTAGCATAACAGCGGTTTGTTTGGTGTCAAGAAATAATATTGTCTATCAAACGTTTGCAGCATTTCAAGAAATGCTGCAAACGTTTGATACGTTTGATTTTGTTTGATTTTGTTTGATTTTGTTTGATTTTGTTTGATTTTTGTTGGTTTTTGTTTGATTTTGTATTTGCTGAACATTTGTGGGCGGGTTTAAGAGCTAATATGCTAATAATAAAGAAAATAGTAATGCAAAAAAATGACATATTAAATGATTATAATACCTTATTATTTATTATGTTTATATATTAGCATAACAGCGGTTTATTTGGTGTCAAGAAATAATATTGTCTATCAAACGTTTGCAGCATTTCAAGAAATGCTGCAAACGTTTGATACGTTTGATTTTGTTTGATTTTGTTTGATTTTTGTTGGTTTTTGTTTGATTTTGTATTTGCTGAACGTTTGTGGGCGGGTTTAAGAGCTAATATGCTAATAATAAAGAAAATAGTAATGCAAAAAAATTACATATTAAATGATTATAATATCTTATTACTTATTATGTTTATATATTAGCATAACATCGGTTTATTTGGTGTCAAGAAATAATATTGGCTATCAAACGTTTCAAGAAATGCTGCAAACGTTTGGTAGACAGTATGAATTGCCTGTGAGAAAATACATGGTAAAAATTGTATATTGATAACATATTAAATCATTGATAAAATAATAATTATTATAATATAATAATTATTATTATAATAATTAATAATATAATAATAATTAGTGAGGCAATTCTTTCATAATAATCCTTTCTGAATGTTCCTAAATAGGCTTTTTACTAACAAACATTTAGAATTAAAAACATTCTAAAGAAGATTCAAAGTATGATTAGAAATTTTGGACACAGCTCTCGTGTTTATGCATGTGTACCTAATGTTGTGTCCCGCGAGTGTTAGCATCCCTCTCCTATATTTTGCTCCCACTTTCCCTCCGCTTTGATTGATCCCTGCGGGCGGTGAAACTAATGAAACCTTCTCCCCAAAACATCCACTCAGCTTGTGCAGGACAGCTGAGTGAAGCAAGGTCGCGGCCTCTCGAAGGTCAATCAAGCATTCTCATCGCCATCCTCGTTTCGCTCAGCTGGAATCGATCGATGTCTGTCCGTCATTAATTAGCCCGTTCAGTCTTTGTGAGTGTTTTGGGCCACAAGAAGCATGTTGGAGAGGGGGGGTTGACGAAGATGTGGGGGGGTTGGGTAGCAGGCGGTGGTCTGGCGTTCCACAGAAGCAATTTAGCACATAAATGGCAGTGTCCTCTGGCTGTGTCCCTGTCACCTCGCGATGACGGAACAATCCGTTAATCCTGCCTTATCTGTCAGCCTGCTCATGGCTGTTGACAGAGGCACCAAATCCACTCTGGTGGACTAAGCACTTCCTGTGATGTGGGGGTCCGGGAACGAGGCCAGGATAGACTAGCTGGTCTCTGTGGTCCGGCTACATCACGACAAGCATGACCGAAACTGTCTGTCAGAGCGAACACACTTTTATTACACTTGGTAGAGGAATTAATGAAGCTATAGAGCAGGGGTCTCAAACACGTGGCCCGTGGGCCAAATGTGGCCCGCAGGACACTAGTTTGAGGCCCCCGCCTTGATATGAAAGTTTAATGTTAGTTTGATATGGATGCTGTATGGTATCATGTACCCAGAAAAAAATTATTACGTTTTTTTTATTAATGTTCATGTTAAAGGTTAAATAACTGTTAATAGTTATCCTCCCTATCCGTGTGGAAGTGGTAAGTTTTTGGCTATTTAAGTTGAAAGGAAATATACTTGAAGGCTACCGTTTAGGTCGCTAGCTCTCTAGTTTGCGAGTTAGCATGTGTCTCAAGACCCTGCAGTTGCGCAATATGTTGTATGTTTTTATGCAATATGTTGAGTTTTTCTCTTTCCGAATGACCTTTCCGAAAGCAATGGTATATACATCAGGGGTCTCAAACACGCGCCCCGCGGGCCAAATGTGGCCCGCAGGACACTAGTTCGAGGTCCCCACCTTGATATGAAAGTTTAAGAAAAAATGATTACGTTTAATTAATGTTCATGTTAAAGGTTAAATAACTGTTAATAGTTATCCTCTCTATCCGTGTGGAAGTGGTAAGTTTTTGGCTATTTAAGTTGAAAGGAAATAAGTTGAAGGCTACCGTTTAGGTCGCTAGCTCTCTAGTTTACGAGTTAGCATGTGTCTCAAGACCCTGCAGTTGCGCAATATGTTGTAAATAAAAAGAGTATAAATGTGACTATAGTCGTGTTTTGTCATGTCTACAGGGCTCTAATAATGCTTTGTTCATTTTAATCTGAAAAAAAAAATAATTTGTCTACCCACCAACTATATGTGGTTTCTTAAGTTTTTATTATTTGCCGTTTTATTATTATTATTATTATATTTATTTATTACTGATTGATTGATTTTCTTTATTCTTTATTTGTTTATTTCAGGGGTGTGGAGCCACATCAATTTTTGTGGCTCCGGCTCCGGCTCCGGGCAAAATGGTGTGGCTCCTTGTGGCTCCGGCTCCGGCTCCGGCTCCGGCTAGGTCTATTTTTCACCAAGTTAAAGAGTAACTTATAGCGCATTTTAACGGTTTTGAGCAAGCAAAAACAGCCTTTTCTTTTCTCATCGAATGTATTTTGTATTAACCAACACATCTTTACAGAAAAATGGAACCATGTTGCCCAAAATCGCTAAAACATGGGAAAGACGTAAAAGTGAGTCATTGGCTTTCACAGCAACTCAGAACTTTTCACATCATGCATCTCTCACTGCAAGCACTCGCGTTTTACTCATTGGAACGTATGAGGAGCATTGCCTCCACGATGTCTTCCTTCATCCGGGATCTAAGGTCCGTTAGCAGAAGTTTCATGGCCGAGAACAGCCGTTCGACTGACACTTGTGTCGTGGGTAGAGCGGCCAGGGCGAGGCTGGTCGTCTGAACGGCCGCTGGGTACTTGCCGATGATGCTCCAGACGTCTTTTCCCTTCAGTCGTCCGAGATTCTTCATCTCATGCACTGCATCCGTCACCGAAGAGGGTGTTTGCATCACTGCATGACGCCCGCGTTCGAGCCGGTCCAACTCCTGTTCAAATGGGTCGTCTTCTTGCTCGGAGCTCGCGCTGCTCAGCTGATGCTCTGCTGCAGTAGAAGCTCCAGAGTTCTCTATGTGATGAACCCTGTGAGCGATCTTGATGAAGGCATCTTCGGCACGTTGCAGTCTCTCGCCTAGTAGGATCCTGTACCGGGCGTCGGCGAAGACGGCAGCCAACACGGCATCCGACTCGAGCAGTGTCTCTTCCCGCCCTCGCATGGAGGAGGCGATAGCGGCGCCGATGCCCCCGTTCTTCTCCAGTCCGTCCCGCAGCTTCAGCCACTCTTTGAGAAACGTCCCTGGTGTGAGCTCACTGCTCTGTAACCGAATGGTCACGATGTATGGGTCCTTGAGGACGTCAGCAAGTTGTTGGATTCGCTGCCATTTTTCGTCCGACAGGTGCAAGTCCGGCGCGACAGCAGCATAATCTTGCACCACCTCCCGGAGTTCCAGCAGGCGGTTCACCATGGCGTAGCTGCTGCCCCACCTTGTTGGCACGTCGATGATCGGGAGCAGATGACCTTTCTTTTTCAGAGATGCCACCATGTTCGGCGCCCTGAGCTTCTTCACGACGCTTCGGGCATGCTCCAACACCGCATGTGCACCTCGTTGCTTCAATCCGTCGCGTACAGCCAGCTGTAGGGTGTGAACACCACATCGCGTCATGTGGACATTGGTGTTTGCGCCAGCTGCTGGGCGCGAGCCTGTGGACGTGTCGAAGTGATCCACAATCAGGTCGCGGAGTGTTTCGTCATAACCAACCTCGTCCTCTTCTTGATCTCCCTGATCATCCGCACTTCCCTCCTCTAGCAATTCACTGCTCCTCTCTTCATCACTCTGGTTCAATAGCTCTACGGTTTTCACCATCGCCCTGGCATTGTCCGTGACCACAGCAAGCACTTGATCTTTGTTGAGCTCGTACCTCTCCAGCGCTTTCTTGAGCAGCTCCAGCGTTTCCTTCGCAGTGTGCTTGCCGGCACAGTCCGTGACAGCTAGTGTCTTGATTGTCGGCTTCCCGTCGTGAAAAAACTGGGCGTTGATAGCCAGGTAACTGGAGCCAAGCCGGGTTGCTCCGTCCATCTTCAAGTACACAGGTTTGTTCCTCATGATGCTGATGAGGCCAGACTCCAGTTGCCGAGCCCGATTGATCACCATCTCGCGAACGGCGTTCCTGTCCAGGCTGACGTGCAGCTGCCTCGCGATGGACCCGGCGATGGCACCGAAGCCGGCCGAGGACGAGAAGAAGGAGAGCGGCAAGGAGTCCTTTACCACCATGCTCACAAGTCCGTCGGTGAACTTGCGTAAGGCGGAATGGAATGATTCGAGTTTCGGAGGTCGGAGCCACAGGAGCCACAAAGTCAGAGTGGCTCCGGCTCCGGCTCCGGCTCCGGGCAAATCGTGTGGCTCCGAGTGGCTCCGGCTCCGGCTCCGGCTCCGGCTCCACACCCCTGGTTTATTTATTTTTCATCTTATTTTGTGTAGAAAAATAAAAAGTAATATTTGAGAACAGTGGAATGTTTTATCAGAGCTTTTATTGTGAAAATTGGAACCAAAATTTTTTAAATTTTTTTGTTTTTAATAAATGCGTTTTTTTTTTTTTTTGGAAAACCTGATGCGGCCCACGCAGGACACAGCGGGACCAAATAATGCCACAGCTGCTTCACAGATGTGGTGGCGACAACACATAGTCATGAGGCAACAATGCTAGTCATGTGATACGCTAGACGTGAACACTATTTGTGAAGGTATAAATAAGTTTCTTGCCAATGCACTCCATTTTCGGCCAAGAAGTGCGTAATTTGTATGCAAACAGAATACAAACCGCCAAAGTGGCTCTTATCATTAATAAACAGCAAGAGGAACGATAGCATGTCCAAGTGTTTGTACACTTATGCATTTAAACAAATATATTCATGCTGTATGAGTGCAGATAAATACATTTATATTTACATTAGATATTGCTTTCATCGACTGTTGACTTGTCTGTTTTCCTAGAGTGACAGCTCCAGCGAAAGCGAGAGTGAGGACAACTTTTTGGTGCTTCCACCTCGAGATTACCTGGGCCTTACCATCTTCTCCATGCTCTGCTGCTTCTGGCCTTTGGGCATTGTTGCCTTCTACTATTCACACAAGGTACAAAGACGACCTCCATGTTTACTGTGTTGTATATCGGTTGTTTCAAGATATTACATTTATATTCAGTTAAGTTAAGCAGGAAAGACTTCTATTTCTGAAAGGTAAGCAGGACAGATATGTTTGTTCAAGAAAGATATTTACCGTAAATTACAGTGTGTTTAGTCACCATTTAATGACTACATGCTAAACTCATCACACAGCAACTTAACACTAAAAGGGCATACCTAATAATATACAAACATGTACCAAAACTAGTAGTTGCATTTTCAATATGTAAGGAAACTGTATCATCTTAAAAGTAACACTAAACTCATCACACAGCAACCAAACACCGAATAGGTATAGCTAATAAATATACAAACATGCACCAATACAAGTTGTTGTTTTTTCAACATATGAGGAAACTGTCATCTTACAAGTGACACTAAATTCATCACACAGTAACTTAACACACAAAGGGCATACCTAATAAATATACAAAACATGTACCAAAACTAGTAGTTGTATTTTCAACATATGAGGAAACTGTCATCTTACAAAGTGACACTAAACTCATCACACAGCAACTCAACACTCAAAGGGCATACCTAAGAAATATACAAACATGTACCAAAAACTAGTAGTTGTATTTTCAACATATGAGGAAACTGTCATCTTACAAGTGACACTAAACTCATCACACAGCAACTTAACACTCAAAGGGCATACCTAGTAAATATACAAAACATGTACCAAAACTAGTAGTTGTATTTTCAACATGTGAGGAAACTGTCATCTTACGAGTGACACTAAACTCATCACACAGCAACTTAACACTCAAAGGGCATAGCTAATAAATATACAAACATGTACCAAAATTAGTAGTTGCATTTTCAACATGTGAGGAAACTGTCATCTTAAAAGTAACACTAAACTCATCACACAGCAACTCAACACTCAAAGGGCATACCTAATCAATATACAAACATGTACCAAAAACTAATAGTTGTATTTTCAACATATGAGGAAACTGTCGTCTTACAAGTGACACTAAACTCATCACACAGCAACCTAACACAGAATAAGTATAGCTAATAAATATACAAATATGCACCAATATGAGTTGTATTTTCAACTCTTGGTATTGGTTGTAATATGAAATTTTATGAGTTATACACCTGAGTTTTCTGTATACCTAATAAATATACAAACATGTACCAAAAACTAGTAGTTGTATTTTCAACATATGAGGAAACTGTCATCTTACAAAGTGACACTAAACTCATCACACAGCAACTTAACACTCAAAGGGCATACCTAGTAAATATACAAAACATGTACCAAAACTAGTAGTTGTATTTTCAACATGTGAGGAAACTGTCATCTTACGAGTGACACTAAACTCATCACACAGCAACCTAACACAGAATAAGTATAGCTATTAAATATACAAACATGCACCAATACGAGTTGTTGTATTTTCAACTCATGGTATTGCTTGTATGTAATGTTTGTATGTGTCGATGTTTGCTGTGTGATGAGTTCACTGTCCTTTTGTAAGATGGCTGCATGGTCCTTGTGTCCTAGTGTGTGCCGCAATATGAAATTTTATGAGTTTTACACCTGAGTTTTCTGTATACCTAATAAATATACAAACATGTACCAAAAACTAGTAGTTGTATTTTCAACATATGAGGAAACTGTCATCTTACAAGTGACACTAAACTCATCACACAGCAACCTAACACCGAATAGGCATAGCTAATAAATATACAAACATGCACCAATACGAGTTGTTGTATTTTCAACTCTTGGTAAATGTGTCGATGTTTGCTGTGTGATGAGTTCAGTGTCCTTTTGTAAGATGGCTGCATGGTCCTTGTGTCCAGTGTGTGCCGCAATATGAAATTTTATGAGTCATACACCACATATTTTTCTGCATTTTTTTCTGTTAATTTTGTTATTTTATATAAAAAAAATAAAGGAATTCCTGTTTACAGTGCCCTAGAACTGTGCTATTGTTTGTGCATTGTTGCTGTTTGTACTGTAATTATGGAGCAACATGTAAATTATGAAATGTATTTATTTCTGCCATATTTAGTTTCACGCTGTTGTGATTTATTTATATTTTGCAGATTGTAAATTGCAACTGAGATTCTATAAACATTGAGCAGGCCATGACATTTTCATGCTAACGTGTAATGAATAGTGAATAGTTGCATCCATTAGCCTACAAGTCCTAAGCACAATGCATGTTTTTTCATCGCTAACAAAAAAAAAAACATGGAAACAAGCCATTCGTCACTGTCAGTGCCATGGCTTAATTGCCATGGCAACAAATAGCATAGCAAAAGCATTTCATGTCTCTGCTAACTGTGGTCCAAACACATACTCACCCACTCACCGCTGATGATGAGTAACTCATTTGACTTTTTGCTGTTTGTTTGTTTTTGTTTTTTTTTTGTTTTTTTTTTGCAGACTGGCAAGGCCGTCGCTAAGGGAGACTTTTCCAAAGCGGGAATGAGCTCCAGGAGAGCCCTATTCCTTGCCGCTCTGTCCATTACCATCGGCACGGGCATGTACGTGGGGGTGGTGGTTGCCCTCATAGCCTATCTGTCCAAACCTGGACATGTATAGCATTTCTACAGGAGGGCGGACGTCGTTACTCCTGAAACCAATCAAGGATCATCAAGGATGCCAACCAATGAATGGAAAAGAATAAACAACCAAGACAATATAGGACTTAGTCATCGGGATGAAAAAGCCTCCTTAATCATTCATTCGTGTGTTCATGTATTTCATGACTCCAGAAAGACACAAAATAGATGTCACTGTGTACACAAAACTGCTAAGCAGTACTCACTGGGGAATATTTATCTTTATTCTGTACTTCAAATGGAATAAATAAAGTCATTTGGCATGGATATTCATATGTCTTTATCTTCTTATCTTGTCTTACAGATGACATTTACGTGGGTTAGCTGTGCAATAGTGTTTGGCTAATCGACAAAAGTTACACAAATTAAAGAAATTTAACTTGAGAAAATATAATAATAAAATATAATAAAAATAAAAAATAATAAAAAAAATAATATAAAATAATATAAAAATAATATAAAATAATAATATAAAAATATAATAAAATATAATAAATTTAAAATAAGAAGTTAATTTGCATCAGGTGCAAAAAATCCACTGTAAGTGTTGAAGGATCACTCATTAGCCACGTTTACATGAGGAGTTTTTCTCTTTCCGAATGACCTTTCCGAAAGCAATGGTATACATCAAGGGTCTCAAACACGTGGCCCGCGGGCCAAATGTGGCCCGCAGGACACTAGTTTGAGGCCCCCGCCTTGATATGAAAGTTTAAGAAAAAATGATTACGTTTGATTAATGTTCATGTTAAAGGTTAAATAACTGTTAATAGTTATCCTCCCCATTCGTGTGGAAGTGGTAAGTTTTTGGCTATTTAAGTTGAAAGGAAATAACTTGAAGGCTACTGTTTAGGTCGCTAGCTCTCTAGTTTGCGAGTTAGCATGTGTCTCAAGACCCTGCAGTTGCGCAATATGTTGTAAATAAAAAGAGTATAAATGTGACTATAGTCGTGTTTTGTCATGTCTACAGGGCTCTAATAATGCTTTGTTACATTTTAATCTGAAAAAAATAATTTGTCTACCCACCAACTATATGTGGTTTCTTAAGTTTTTATTATTTGCCGTTTTATTATTATTATTATATTTATTTATTACTGATTGATTGATTTTCTTTATTCTTGATTTGTTTATTTATTTGTCATCTTATTTTGTGCAGAAAAATAAAAATCAAGATCAGAGCTTTTATTGTAGAAAATCGAAACCAAAGCAAAGTTTATTCATTTTTCTGTTTTTAATAAATGCATTTTTTTTTGGGGGGGGGGGGGGGGGGGGGCTGATGCGGCCCAGTCTCGCCCAGACCCTAGCTCCAGTGGCGCCCAAGTAAATTTTTAAGTTTTTTAAAATAGTGTCAAGTAACCGAAAATGCTAATCATTTTGACTACTGCTATCAACTTATGCTAACTAGCCAAACAGATCGAAATGTCCAGATGTCCGTCATGCTTACATTGTTTGCTATGTGCTGCGGTTTCTCGTAAACTATCTTTAGGCATCAATCACCGTCAAGCCTTGAGGTGACTTTAGCTGCCAAGGTGATGTGAGTCTAGGGAACAATGACTGCTGAACGCTTCATCATTTCCTGTTTTTACAGGAATTTACACTAGAACATCAAACATGGACATTGAAAGGTTCTCTTGGAGGTTCTCGTCTATGTCATGACTGAAGGCCCTCATCAGTGTGGTAATGGCTGGGTTTGTCAGCAGGACAACAATGCAGTTCACAATGTCCAACTGAGAACGTTTGGGGATGGATGGTAAGGGATGTTTATAAAAATCAGTTCCAGACAGCTGATGCCCTCCATGAAGCCATCTTGACCACCTGGAGCAACATTCCCACTGGCATCCTCCAAACACTGGCATCAAGCATGCCAAACCCCTAAGCCGAACCCTATCCTCCAACCCTAACCCTAACCCTAACCCTAACCCTAACCATAACCTCTAACCGTAACCCTAACCCTAGCCTTAGCCTTAGCCTTAGCCTTAGCCTTAGCCTTAGCCTTAGCCTTAGCCTTAGCCTTAGCCTTAGCCTTAGCCTTAGCCTTAGCCTTAGCCCTACTTCTAACCCTAACTCAAGCCCTAACCGTGCCCCTAACCCTAACCCTAGCCCTACGTCTAATGCTACCCCTAGCCCTGGCTCGAACCCTAACCCTACTCCTAACCCTAGCCCTATGTCTAACGCTACCCCTAACCCTACCCCTAGCCCTAACTTAGCCCTAGCCCAGGGGTGGGCAAACTACGGCCCGGGGGCCACATCCGGCCCGCCAAGTGTTTGAATACGGCCCGCCCAATCTTTCCAAAGTATTTAATTTAAACTCAACATACAACCTGGCATCACGGCCTGAGCCAACCTTTTGATGGTTGTATCAATTTCGTTTTTTGACATGGTCTGTTGTTTACAAAGTGCTCCTGAAAAAAGAGACACAAGCACATAATAATAATAAAAATTAAAATAATAATTATTATATTATTATTATAACTATTATGATTATTATACTTATTATATCAATGCTAATTATTATATTAATTATATATAATAATATTGTTATATTTGCATATTTTACATAATAATAATATAATAATAATTATTATTTTATTTTAATTATTATAATATTTTATTATTTTTTAAATATTTAAATATAAAATAATAAATAATAATAGCAGATTGTATGACAATTTTACAGATACAATAATACCAGGTGGACTGTTACGTGTAAAATATATAGTCTGCCCCCCCCCCCCTAAATTTTGTTATATCAATGCGGCCCGCGAGTCAAAAAGTTTGCCCACCCCTGCCCTAGCCCCTACCTCTAACCCTAACCCTACTCCTAACCCTAGCCCTACGTCTAATGCTACCCCTAGCCCTAGCTCGAACCCTAACCCTACCTCTACCCCTAACCCTAGCCTTAACCTTAACCTTAACTTTAACCTTAACTTTAACCTTAACCTTAACCTTAACCTTAACCTTAACCTTAACCTTAACCTTAACCTTAACCTTAACTTTAACCCTAACCCAAAACCCCACCTCTACCCTAAAAATGTGGTCAAATATGACTGGTTGAGCTTCTTCGTCTGTGCTTGTGTTTTATTTGAGGACCTCCACCTGAGGAGCACCTTGATGAAGTACTGGCCATCCAAGTGGTGATGGTATGTGATGGTATTACTCCCAGCGATGGATACTTCATGAAGACGTGGATATTTGACAATCTATTCCACATGATGATGATGATGTTTGGTACCAGCACCGAGGTTCAGTTCACCGTGAAGAAAAAAATCAGGATCCTCTGACCTCTGCTGAGCTTGTGTCGTCTCCTCTTCATCGTCTCTCCAAACGAGCGTGAAATGTGACTCGATGGGGGTTGAAAGTGGCGCTCTCGTGGACGGGGGGCTGTGAAGTGGGCTTGTTCTGCCGCCGAGCGTGGCACCGCAGTGTTGTCTCATGCCTCTGCAGCGCCGTGGATAGGTGGAGGCTTCACCCACGCCTGCTCACGCTGGAACAGCACAAACCGCTTCGATTAGTCATCCACCCCCGGATGGACACTTCAGCGTTCAGACCAGAACCTCGGCAACATACCATAATATACCATGTATCATTTCAACGTCTAAAATCATCCGTCATCCATCCGCCACTCAAATGTGTACAGTCATTTTTGAATTAGCGCTATTTTGGGGTTCTACTATGACCTAGCATTACTCACAAAACCAACGATATTGAACGATACGTTACATTCTGGTCACTAGGGGTCAGTAATGTTACACTGGAGTATACGTAAGTCCCCCAAGGCCAAAAAGGCATAATTAGGTCGAAAAAACATACAAAAGTTGTACTGGAGTATAAGTTGCGTTTTTTGCGGGTTTATTTACCGTATTTTCTGGACTTTCAAGTCGCTCCAGAGAACATACATAAACATACATACATAAAAACATACATAAGTCGCACTGGAGTATAAGTCGCATTTTTTGTGGGTTTATTTACCGCATTTTCTGGACTATAAGTCGCTCCAGAGTATAAGTTGCACAAGGCCAAAAATGCATAATTAGGTATAAAAAACATACATAAGTCGCACTGGAGTATAAGTCGCACAAGGCCAAAAATGCATAATTAGGTATAAAAAAACATACATAAGTCGCACTGGAGTATAAGTCACACAAGGCCAAAAATGCATAATTAGGTAAAAAAAAAAACATACATAAGTCATACTGGAGTATAAGTCCCACAAGGCCAAAAATGCATAATTAGGTCGAAAAAACATACATAAGTCGCACTGGAGTATAAGTCACAAAAGGCCAAAAATGCATAATTAGGTAGGAAAAAAAACATACATAAGTCACACTGGAGTATAAGTCGCACAATGCCAAAAATGCATAATTAGATAGAAAAAAAAAACATACATAAGTCGCTCCGGAGTATAAGTCACACAAGGCCAAAAATGCATAATTAGGTAGAAAAAAACATACATAAGTCGCATTTTTTGCGGGTTTATTTACTGTATTTTCTGGACTATAAGTTGCTTGGAGTATAAGTCACACAAGGCCAAAAATGCATAATTAGGTAGAAAAAAACATACATAAGTCGCACTGTAGTATAAGTCACACAAGGCCAAAAATTCATAATTAGGTAAAAAAAAAAACATACATAAGTCGCACTGGAGTATAGTCGCATTTTTTGCGGGTTTATTTACCGTATTTTCTGGACTATAAGTTGCTTGGATTATAAGTCCCACAAGGCCAAAAAAGCATAATTAGGTATAAAAAACATACATAAGTCACACTGGAGTATAAGTCACATTTTTTGTGGGTTTATTTACCATATTTTCTGGACTATAAGTCGCTACGGAGTATAAGTCACACAAGGCCAAAAATGCATAATTAGGTTAAAAAAAAAAAACATACACAAGTCTCATTTTTTGCGGGTTTATTTACCTTATTTTCTGGACTATAAGTTGCTTGGAGTATAAGTCCCACAAGGCCAAAAATGCATAATTAGGTATAAAAAAACATACATAAGTCGCACTGTAGTATAAGTCGCACAAGGCCAAAAATTCATAATTAGGTAAAAAAAAAAACATACATAAGTCATACTGGAGTATAAGTCGCATTTTTTGCAGGTTTATTTATCGTATTTTCTGGACTATAAATTGCTTGGATTATAAGTCCCACAAGGCCAAAAATGCATAATTAGGTAGAAAAAAACATACATAAGTCGGATTTTTTGTGGGTTTATTTACTGTATTTTCTGGACTATAAGTCACACTGGAGTATGAGTCGCATTTTTTGTGGGTTTATTTACCGTATTTTCTGGACTATAAGTCGCTCCGGAGTATAAGTCACACAAGGCCAAAAATGCATAATTAGGTAGGAAAAAAAACATACATAAGTCGCACTGGAGTTCTTAAGTAAGTAAGTATGTACTCGTTCTTGATCCTATCCATCCTAGTCACTCCCAATGAGAACCTCGGCATCCTCATCTCTGGCACTGATAAGACCAAACAACATGGCTGGTCTCACCAAAATATTATTATGAAATATGACGCTAACTTGTTTTGTTACTGTTACTTTGACACAAAGCTAAGATGTTGCATCATATTTGTCACATAGATCCCAACATAATCTATATTATATATATATATGTATATATATATATTTATATATATATATACAATCTATCCAATTAGAAGCCCTTATTTAATCCTGTTGATAACACATGGTGGCATGCTGTTTGAAGCTCATCCAGAGATTATTCCCGCATGCACGCAGATACATTTTATGTATATTTGATTATTCCAGCGAGACTTTCTAGGTCAGAGGGTCTCACTCACAATACAGAGGAGCACCAGTGTGGCTGAAAATCAAAAAAAAAAAAAAAAAAACTCAGCAAAGAACATTCCAAAACACAGGATATTGTGTGGTAGGATTCACTGTTATGCTATCACTCCTAAGGAATCCACTGGCGGGGGACTCAAACTACATACTGTACGCAATGTATGAATTATAAATGACGTGCAGTATAATGGTTTCTTATATGGCTTCCCATCACTTTAGATGCCACTTTCACTGGTAGCTTCGTTGACTGCAGTATACGTCAATGGTTCCAGTAACAGATGCAAAACATACCACTAATAATAATAATAATAATACATATAGCAATAATGGTGTCATTTTGGGGGGTTTCATAGGGCAAGAAGCCATAATTGGTTCCTTGAGTGGGTGCTGAAAATGACCCCAACATGCACACTGTATGAGGCAGGAGAACCATATCATTTCTCCCACCCAATCGGCCACAAAAACATAATAATTATGCTTTTATAGCAAGAGGAATATTGATGAAATGTAGTATACTGCATATATAATGACCAATACTTATAATTAAACATAATGATACACTGAAAAGGAGTACAACAAAGCGAGGGCTGAGATGAGTTTGAGTTTCGTGAAGTGGTCAAAACTTTTTTCCACGTACCCAAAATCAATTGGAAAAAACGCCCCAGACTAGCGGGACCATCTAGTAAAGTCACCACGGTATTGATTCTGATTGATTCTGAGTACGTAGTGATTGACTGTAGTTCAACTAGCCGTCGCTATAGCTTAGGTTAGCATTCATGCAACAGCATGTAAATTATTTTTTTGTTACGGGTATTTTTTTTGCTTTTTAGATAGCTTTATAAGAAGAATAGGTAAATCCCTTGTCCTTGTCTCACATAGGGATTATGGTTGATGGGCAAAATTGCCCCCAAAAAGGGGACCTTTTAGGGTAGAAAATTAGGTCGAAAAAAAAACATACATAAGTCGCACTGGAGGAAAAGTCGTCAAAATGCATAATTATGTAGAAAAAAACATACATAAGTCGCACTGGAGTGTAAGTCGCCAAAATGCATAATTATGTAGAAAAAAACATACATAAGTCGCACTGGAGTGTAAGTCGCCAAAATGCATAATTATGTAGAAAAAAACTTACATAAGTCGCACTGGAGGATAAGTCGCCAAAATGCATAATTAGGTAGAAAAAAAAACATACATAAGTCGCACTGGAGTATAAGTCGCCAAAATGCATAATTAGGTAGAAAAAAACATACATAAGTCGCACTGGAGTGTAAGTCGCCAAAATGCATAATTATGTAGAAAAAAACATATATAAGTTGCTCCGGAGTATAAGACGCCAGAATGCATAATTATGTAGAAAAAAACATATATAAGTTGCTCCGGAGTATAAGACGCCAAAATGCATAATTATGTAGAAAAAAACATATATAAGTGGCACTGGAGTATAAGTCGCCCAAAATGCATAATTATGTAGAAAAAAACATATATAAGTTGCTCCGGAGTATAAGACGCCAAACTGCATAATTAGGTAGAAAAAAAACATACATAAGTCGCACTGGAGTATAAGTCGCCAAAATGCATAATTAGGTAGAAAAAAACATACATAAGTCGCACTGGAGTATAAGTTGCCAAAATGCATAATTAGGTACAAAAAAAACATACATAAGTTACACTGGAGTATAAGTCGCCAAAATGCATAATTAGGTAGAAAAAACATACATAAGTCGCACTGTAGTATAAGTTGCCAAAATGCATAATTAGGTAGAAAAAAACATACATAAGTCGCTCCGGAGTATAAGTCGCCAAAATACATAATTAGGTAGAAAAAACCATACATAAGTCGCACTGGAGTATAAGTCGCACAAGGCCAAAAATGCATAATTAGGTTTAAAAAAACATACATAAGTCACACTGGAGTATAAGTCGCACAAGGCCAAAAATTCATAATTAGGTAGAATAAAAACATACATAAGTCGCTCCGGAGTATAAGTCGCCAAAATGCATAATTAGGTAGAAAAAAACATACATAAGTCGCACTGGAGTATAAGTCGCACAAGGCCAAAAATGCATAATTAGGTTTAAAAAAACATACATAAGTCACACTGGAGTATAAGTCGCACAAGGCCAAAAATTCATAATTAGGTAGAATAAAAACATACATAAGTCGCACTGGAGTATAAGTCGCACAAGGTCAAAAATTCATAATTAGGTAGAATAAAAACATACATAAGTCGCACTGGAGTATAAGTAGCACAAGGCCAAAAATTCATAATTAGTTAGAATAAAAACATACATAAGTCGCACTGGAGTATAAGTCGGCAAAATGCATAATTATGTGGAAAAAAACATACATAAGTCGCTCCGGAGTATAAGTCGGCAAAATGCATAATTATGTGGAAAAAAACATACATAAGTCGCTCCGGAGTATAAGTCGGCAAAATGCATAATTATGTGGAAAAAAACATACATAAGTCGCTCCGGAGTATAAGTCGGCAAAATGCATAATTATGTGGAAAAAAACATACATAAGTCGCTCCGGAGTATAAGTCGCCAAAATGCATAATTATGTGGAAAAAAACATACATAAGTCGCTCCGGAGTATAAGTCGCCAAAATGCATAATTACGTAGAAAAAAACATACATAAGTCGCACTAAACACGCTGTTGTATAATTATTCCTGAGATATGGAGAAAAGTTGTTTCCAGTTTAAGTCACCTTAAGACTTATTTCTTTTATTTTTGCGGGGGGGGGGGGGCCTTAAAAAAATAATCATTGCGGGGGCCGCACATTTGGATGCCACCGTAGTCGAGGAAAAGATCAGAGATTGTCAGCTTTAGGAAGACATGTCACTACATCACTACATCCTGCAGCTTTTTCCACTGCGTCACCTTTGAAGCACATCACACACACACAAACACACACACACAAACACACACACACACACTTATCTAGGCTCACACCACAACAACCCCCCCCCCCCCCCCCCCAGTAGAGCCACACACTGTTTGCCAGGATGCAAACTCCACCGATAAGAGTCCTCATCCTGTTACTTATCCCTTGGTGGCAACAAGGGAACCCTGAATATCAACTCTATTGGAAGCCCTCCTTAAAGCTACGGCGCCCCAAATAGTATCTAGGCGGTTCCCAGATAAGACAGGAGGCTTTTAATTGCTTTTATACGCTTGACGGGGGAGAAACGATGTCGTTTAAATCGGCCTTGAATATGAAACGGGGACAAACGGATAACATGGCCCATCAATTCACGACACACACTCGTATTGTTCAATTCCATGACCTGCTATTAGCTAATCAAAAGTTAAAGACCATGAGGGATTCCCTATGAAATATCTCCACATAGTAGCTATAGCTGCCGTTTGACACCCCTGCACAACCTGAAGCTCTGTTGTTCCAACCCCCGTCTGATGGTAACCACCAATAACGACCATTAGCCAATCGAAAGTTGACTTTTTTGTTCCATAAATAAAAATAAAAATAAAAATAAAAATAAAAATAAAAATAAAAATAAAAATAAAAATAAAAATAAAAATAAAAATAAAAATAAAAATAAAAATAAAAATAAAAATAAAAATAAAAATAAAATAAAAACCGGAGTTCAATTCCACCCTCGGCCATCTCTGTGTAGAGTTTGTGTAGGTATGAATGTGAGTGTGAATGGTTGTTTGTCTATATGTGCCCTGTGATTGGCTGGCCACCAGTCCAGGGTGTACCCCGCCTCTCGCCCAAAGACAGCTGGGATAGGCTCCAGCACCCCCCGCGACCCTTGTAGAAAGCGGTAGAAAATGAATAAAAATAAAAATAAAAATAAAAATAAAAATAAAAATAAAAATAAAAATAAAAATAAAAATAAAAATAAAAATAAAAATAAAAATAAAAATAAAAATAAAAATAAAAATAAAATAAAAATAAAAATAAAAATAAAAATAAAAATAAAAATAAAAATAAAAATAAAAATAAAAATAAAAATAAAAATAAAAATAAAAATAAAAATAAAATAAATAAATGAGAGGAAGCTTTTTTGCCTTTGTCATCAACAGATCACGATGTGTATGTGAATACCTGACAAAAAAAACGGCAGTGAATCCACTGTCAGGCCAGGTGCATGGTTCAAGAGCCGAACAAGTCCCAAAAACCACTACTAACATAACAGTGATGTTTCCTTTTCCACTTTCTCATGCACTCCAAATCATTATTTTTCACTTTCGACTTTTTTCTGCTTGCAAAAGCTCATGAATGTTTTTGATTTAGTTTTCTATTGGAGAAAAAACACATCTAGCAATGATTTACCATTAAGAGCAGCTATAAGTTGCTTATTCATTGCTTTGTTCCAAATGAGCCCACTGTGGAAAAGCAAGAGCCCTTGTTTGTGCTGCAGCCTGACTTTACTTATTAATTATTTACTTGATTACACTCTAAAGAGTAATATGTGTTGTTGAGTTCAAGGCAGATACCAAAACAGCAGCTATTGATTACTAGCCTAATAAAAAAATACACAATACAGGTGTATCAGTGATAATACACCTTATAATAAACTATTATTTATATACACTTCCAATGTATATATATATTTCTCAGAGGTTCAAAACCTGCTCGTAGTGATAAATTAACTGTATTAATGTCATAACTCTTATTATAACATATAAAGGTACACTTATTGTTTTAATTCGGACGTATTGAACCAATAAGCTAGTTTGTTAAATGTAGTCCAATACTGACACCATGTGGCCTTTTAATGTACTGCAACAAAAGGACAAATACCGTTTTGATTGTTGTGATACAACGTCGAAAAACATACTTGTATGATGATAATTATTGATCCATATGTCACATTACGGCTTCTCAAAACATGACAGCACGATTGTTTTATATATATTCTATAATAATAATAATACTGGCTGGTGTGAATCTCCTTGTCAATAACATAATAAACTATTATTTATATATGTCTTGTTTCTTTTCACCGCTCCAATGTACACTCGTTATTTTTACTATCGTAAATTTAGTCCAATACTGACATCATGTGGCTTTTTAATGTACTGCAACAAAAGGACAAATACTGTTTTGATTGTTGTGATACTGTTTTGATGGTTGTATACATACCTGTATGTAGATAATCAATAAAAATCCTTCATTATTACTTAGAGATGATTGTTGAGAAAAATTATGTGCAAAAACGTGGTTCTAATATCAATGATTAATACATTTTTTGTTAAATTAAATTAATATCTCAACTGACAAAAGACGTTGCAGTGCTTAATTCAACCACTAGAGGGCAGCACATCCTCACTTTTAACATTCAACGACACCGTCGGTGTTTAAAGAGTGGAAAAAGTGAAATTACATATGCATATATGATCACGTGGGTCATCCACAGCCACTTTGTACCTTGTCACTGACCTCCTGACCTCGTGGTTTCCGGTGTAAACAGCTGGATCTTGCACAAATCTGATCTATCATCATAGCCTCTCAGAGGATTAACTCGGCGGCGTTTGCACTTTAAGGACTAATCCTCACTCTGTGCATGTCTTGGCCTCGACAGACACATTTGGATGAAACTTTTGGAGATGATCCTCACTCCAGTCGTTTATGGAAGCTAGTGACTGGAAAAGATGCCGGAAATAAAAATATTCTAAATGAAAATAATATAATAATAGCAATAATGTAGCCGTACATAAAACATATATAACACTGAAGAGACAAATGGGACCTGCACGGTGGAGGAGTGGTTAGTGCGCAGGCCTCACAGCGAGGAGACCCGAGTTCAATCCCACCCTCGGAGTTTGCATGTTCTCCTCGTCCGGGTACTCCGGTTTCCTCCCACATTCCAAAAACATGCTAGGTTAATTAGCGACTCCAAATTGTCCATAGGTATGAATGTGAGTGTGAATGGTTGTTTGTCTATATGTGCCCTGTGATTGGCTGGCCACCAGTTCAGGGTGTACCCCGCCTCTCGCCCCAAGACAATCAGCTGGGATAGGCTCCAGCATACCCTTGTGACTCTAGTGAAGTGTCATAGAAGTGTATATTTGTGAATATAATATGAAAAAAACTGCTAAAAATACCGGCTGCACGGTGGTCAAGTGGTTAGCAGTTCTCACAGCTAGGAGACTCGAGTTCAATTACACCCCTAGTGGGTTTTCTCTGGGTACTCCGGTTTCCTCCCACATTCCAAAAACATGCTAGGTTAATTAGCGACTCCAAATTGTCCATAGGTATGAATGTGAGTGTGAATGGTTGTTTGTCTATATGTGCCCTGTGATTGGCTGGCCACCAGTCCAGGGTGTACCCCACACTGGGATAGGCTCCAGTAATGAATGAGTAATTTTGAGTGTATAATTGTATTTATACGCTTCAGCTAGCATAACAGCTAACTACCCCGTATATGTAATACTTAACTTTTCCATTAAGTTAGCGTGCATGGTTAGCGAGCAGACCTCACAACTAGGAGACCGGGGTTCAATTCCACCCTCGGCCATCTCTGTGTGGAGTTTGCATGTTCTCCCCGTGCATGCGTGGGATTTTTCCGGGTACTCCGGTTTCCTCCCACATTCCAAAAAAACATGCTAGGTTAATTAGCGACTCCAAATTGTCCATAGGTATGAATGTGAGTGTGAATGGTTGTTTGTCTATATGTGCCCTGTGATTGGCTGGCCACTAGTCCAGGGTGTACCCGCAACTGGGATAAGCTCCAGCAATAAATGAGTACTTTTGAGTGTATAATTGTATTTAATGAGATTTAATAAGATTTATATGCTTCGGCTAGCATAACAGCTAACTACTCCATATATGTAATACTTAACTTTTCCATAAAGTTAGCGCGCATGGGTTCGATTCCACCCTCGACTATCTCTGTGTGGAGTTTGCATGTTCTCCGCCGTGCATGCGTGGGTTTTCTCCGGGTACTCCGGTTTCCTCCCACATTCCAAAAAAACATGCTAGGTTAATTAGCGACTCCAAATTGTCCATAGGTATGAATGTGAGTGTGAATGGTTGTTTGTCTATATGTGCCCTGTGATTGGCTGGCGACCCAGTCCAGGGTGTACCCCGCCTCTCGGGATTCATTCAAACGGCTTGGATAATTGTTACAAAGTCCCGTACTCGGGCGTTCAAGCGTATTTTTCGGTAAGACATTCGAACACACATGAGCAGCAGCGTTAAAGGCTGCCAACAAGTCTTTGGCCCGTAGATAAGAGCGTGGATCAGATCTGTTAAAGTCGTTTCAAATCAGGAATCCTCTGTTTGTGGCGGCTGCTTTCACTCTTTCAGTCGCCCCCCCCAACCCCCCCTCGCTGGAATTTAATCTCAAATTGAAGGCTCTCAACTGCGACGGATTATCAGAGCTAACCCAGGCATGCAAGCAAGGGGACGGGATGGGGAGGGAGGGGACTCAGACTCTTCTAATGAGGCGGAGCCAGCCGAGCATCAACAAGTATCTTATAAAAATGAGAATAATATTGTTTACTCAAATGATGGACACCAGAAAGTCATATTTAATAATAAAAGATGATTTCCATGTTACACGGTTTAAAGTGGTGGAAATGTGCTTTTGAGAATATACATCATAACACAGGACAACAATCACGTTCCGTAAAAATGGCGGCATTCAGCAATTGGATGCAGAAGTTCCTGATCCTGATTGTGGTGGAACCACCAAGAACCATTATCTTCAATGCGGATGTTTTTCGGAAGCGGATCACGTAAGGAAAAGTGCATTTGCGGCCCATCTTCTCCAGAGTCCAAAAGCAGAGCAATGAGCGGTGAGTTCAATTACAGTCCGTATTTTTACGGGTTTTGTGTCTCCTCCGCGGGACTCAGAGGAGCACTCGTCTTATCCTGCTGCTCCTCGTCCAATGAGGTGTCATGATGAACCGTTCCCAGGACTTTGGCACTGTGCTCCTGTGCTTTGGCTCTAAGGGCCGCGATGCTGTTCTCTCTCAGTTCCTCTTTAGAAATGGACGACTTGACCTTTGACCTCTGCTCCGCTCCTTCAGAATCATCAGGTCTCTGAGAGCTCGGCCGTGGCGGCTCGTCGCACTTGGCGGCAGTGGTTGGTTCCGGGGTTGCGGGGGTCTCCATAGACTTCTTGTGCATCCCTGCAAAGAGTTGCGGGTATTCAGATTTAGAATAGCGTCTGCTGACTGGTAAGCCATCTTGAACTGAAAACAGCAAGCAAAGAAGGTTCTGCTTTAGAAGGCAAGTCAAGATAATGCAGGTAGATACTTCATACATCTCCATTTCATGGACCCCGACACTTTATCATGACAAATAAACACTTGTTTCGGTTGTAAGTGTGAGTGACAGGAAGAAAAGCTCTGACTCGCTTGGGTAGAATTTGTTTGTATGTACAGCAGATTTTTTTTTTTTGTCAAAAAAAATTCTGACAAATTTCATATAATAGCCCTCCCCCCCAAAAATGTTCTTAAGACCTCCTAAATATTTTTTATTGATTTTATTTTTATTTTTTTATTGATTTTTTTTTTACAAAAAAAATTCTGACAAATTTCATATAATAGCCCCCCCCCCAAAAAAAAGTTCTTAAGACCTCCAAAATATTTTTTATTGATTTTATTTTTATTTTTTTATTGATTTTTTTTTACAAAAGAAATTCTGACAAATTTCATATAATAGCCCCCCCCCCCCAAAAAATGTTCTTAAAACCTCCTAAATATTTGTTATTGATTTTATTTTTTATTGTTTTTTTTTTTTACAAAAAAAAATCTCTGCCAAATTTCATATAATAGGGTCCCCCTAAAATGTTCTTAAGACCTACTAAATCAGGGGTCTCAAACATGCGGCCCGCGGGCCAAATGTGGCCCGCAGGACACTACTTTGAGGCCCACGCCTTGATATGAAAGTTTAATGTTAGTTTGATATGGATGCTGTATGGTATCATGTACCCAGAAAAAATTATTACGTTTGATTAATGTTCATGTTAAAGGTTAAATAACTGTTAATAGTTATCCTCCCTATCCGTGTGGAAGTGGTAATTTTTTTGGCGATTTAAGTTGAAAAGAAATAACTCGAAGGCTACCGTTTAGGTCGCTATAGCTCTCTAGTTTGCGAGTTAGCATGCGTCTCAAGACCCTGCAGTTGCGCAATATGTTGTAAATGACTGGTTGCCAGCCAGCCAATCACAGGGCACATATGGACAAACAACCATTCACACTCAAATTTGGAGTCGATAATTAATGCCAATTAACTTAACATGTTTTTGGAATGTGAGAGGAAACCGGAGTACTTGGAGAAAACCCACGCATGCACGGGTAGAACATGCAAACTCCACACAGAGATGGCCGAGGGTGGAATTGAACTCGGGTCCTAGCTGTGATGTCTGCGCGCTAACCACACTTGGTAGCAGAAATTGAGAGTTGGATGATATCGGCATATCGGTTTTTCAATATCGGACATCCCTATCCAACCACCATACACTGGATAGACTCGTATTTCACTTGCGTTTTTGTATCCTTGTTATAACAAATCACTGCAGTTGTTTGCAATTTTACTTCCTACTTTTTGTAACAAACTAAATATTAATTTATTCCGTAATGACGCCCTACAGCCGTGCAAATTCTACCAACTTTTTATGTGATGCTTGGCCGTTTCGTCGACATTGTGGGTTTTGTCGGGGATAAAACTTGCAAATATACAGAGTTCAGAGTGTAAGCAAACTGTTTGCTAGCAATGAACACAACAAAAAAAAACAGGAAATTGATTGACAGTGGTCTCAGGCCAATCAGGACAAAGAAGACAATGGGCGGATACGAATAACGAATAATACTGAGGTTAGTAACCGGACCGAAAGACGAAGTAGCTAATTTCATGCCACGTTTTGGTGCGTCAAGGTGCTATTGAGCAAACAACATGTAGAGAGACTTAGACTCGCACACACATTCGTAAATAGCAACATAAACACAAATTCATTCATGAACGTTAGAATTCCGAGTATAAACATTGCATGTTTTTTATATTTTGTATACAGTAGGAAGATGAGGAAGGTACTAACCTAGCAACCACGGAGCACAGGACTCCATGATGCCGTCCTTGGCGGACTTGAGGATGGACTCGGGCAGAGGGATGGAATGTCGCACCATGGCGCCGTAGAGGCCGTACTCCGCCATGACGGTGCTGCGACCCCAGCACTTCTCCCTCTTCCTCCACTTGGCCCTACGGTTCTGGAACCACACCTGTGATAGCAAAACAAGAAGGTCAGCCACCATAATGTTACATAATAATATATTATATTATATAATATATTGACTTCAATATGAGTGGATTTTCACCCTAGTATGGAAAAGATGGGTTGTTTTATATTCCGAGTCTAGAGATATGGACATGTAAACCATAAACTGCTGAAAGGCTATTCCTTTCAGTAATGAAAAACAGTCCTGGAAAGAAAAAAGAGTATTGTCTTATATTCAGAGTCGTCTTATATTTTGGTCAAAATGGTATATTATAGGATATTTTTATTTTCTACCTTGTTTTTTTCAATTGTGTTTTTGATATCATCTTAAAAAACATTTGTCCAAATACAGATCTTGAAGCAAAAAGGTTGTCTTATATTCGGGGCCATCTTATATTGGGTCCAATATGGTACATATTGACTTTCTATCTTGTTCCTTTCAATATATCTTGAAAAACATTCGTCCAAAAAACACATCTTGGAAAAAAAAGGGGATTGTCTTATATTCAGAGCCGTCTTATATTTTGGTCAAAATGGTATTTTACTTTCTACCTTGTTTTTTTCAATTGTGTTTTTGATATCATCTTAAAAAACATTTGTCCAAATACAGATCTTGAAGCAAATAGGTTGTCTTATATTCGGGGCCATCTTATATCGGGGTCAATATGCAACATATTGACTTTCTACCTTGTTCCTTTCAATTATATATTGAAAAACATTCATCCAAAAAACACATCTTGGGAAAAAAGGGGATTGTCTTATATTCAGAGCCGTCTTATATTTTGGTCAAAACAATATAATCATAAGATATTTTTGCTTTCTACCTTGTTCTGTTCAATTGTCTTTTTGATGTTGTTTTAAAAAAACATTTGTCCAAATACAGATCTTGAAGCAAACAAGTTGTCTTATATCTTAAACAGGTTGTCTTATATTCAGGGTCATCTTATATCGGGTTCAATATGCTACATATTTCTACCTTGAAAATGGTCGTCCAAAATTCGTCCAAAAAACATATCTTGGAAAAAAAGGGGATTGTCTTATATTCAGAGCCGTCTTATATTTTGGTCAAAACGGTATTTTACTTTCTACCTTGTTTTTTTTCCAATTGTTTTTTTGATATTATCTTAAAAAACATTTTTCCAAATACAGATCTTGAAGCAAAAAGGTTGTCTTATATTCGGGGCCATCTTATATCGGGTCCAATATGGTACATATTTACTTTCTACCTTGTTTCTTTCAATTATATCTTGAAAAACTTTCATCCAAAAAACACATCTTGGGAAAAAAAGGGGATTGTCTTATATTCAGAGCCGTCTTATATTTTGGTCAAAATGGTATATTATAGGATATTTTGACTTTCTACCTTGTTCTTTTCAATTGTCTTTTTGATGTTGTCTTAAAAAAACATTTGTCCAAATACAGATCTTGGAGCAGACAAGTTGTCTTATATCTTAAACAGGTTGTCTTATATTCAGGGCCATCTTATATCGGGGCCAATATGCAACATATTGACTTTCTACCTTGTTGCTTTCAATAATATCTTGAAAAACATTCATCCAAAAAACACATCTTGGAAAAAAAAGGGGATTGTCTTATATTCAGAGCCGTCTTATATTTTGGTCAAAACTGTATTTTACTTTCTACCTTGTTTTTTTCAATTGTGTTTTTGATATCATCTTAAAAATATTTGTCCAAATACAGATCTTGAAGCAAACAGGTTGTCTTATATTCGGGGTCATCTTATACCAGGTCCAATATGGTACATATTTACTTTCTACCTTGTTTCTTTCAATTATATATTGAAAAACTTTCATCCAAAAAACATATCTTGGGAAAAAAAGGGGATTGTCTTATATTCAGAGCCGTCTTATATTTTGGTCAAAACAATATAATCATAAGATATTTTTGCTTTCTACCTTGTTCTGTTCAATTGTCTTTTTGATGTTGTTTTAAAAAACATTTGTCCAAATACAGATCTTGAAGCAAACAAGTTGTCTTATATCTTAAACAGGTTGTCTTATATTCAGGGCCATCTTAAATCGGGGTCAATATGCAACATATTGACTTTCTACCTTGTTGCTTTCAATAATATCTTGAAAAATATTCATCCAAAAAACACATCTTGGAAAAAAAAGGGATTGTCTTATATTCAGAGCCGTCTTATATTTTGGTCAAAACGGTATTTTACTTTCTACCTTGTTTTTTTCATTTGTGTTTTTGATATCATCTTTAAAAAACATTTGTCCAAATACAGATCTTGAAGCAAATAGGTTGTCTTATATTCAGAGCTGTCTTATATTTTGGTCAAAACAATATAATCATAAGATATTTTTGCTTTCTACCTTGTTCTTTTCAATTGTCTTTTTGATGTTGTTTTAAAAAACATTTGTCCAAATACAGATCTTGAAGCAAACAAGTTGTCTTATATCTTAAACAGGTTGTCTTATATTCAGGGTCATCTTATATCGGGGTCAATATGCAACATATTGACTTTCTACCTTGAAAATGGTCGTCCAAAATTCGTCCAAAAAACATATCTTGAAAAAAAAGGGGATTGTCTTATATTCAGAGCCGTCTTATATTTTGGTCAAAACGGTATTTTACTTTCTACCTTGTTTTTTTTCAATTGTGTTTTTGATATCATCTTAAAAAAACATTTGTCCAAATACAGATCTTGAAGCAAATAGGTTGTCTTATATTCAGGGCCATCTTATACCAGGTCCAATATGGTACATATTTACTTTCTACCTTGTTTCTTTCAATTATATATTGAAAAACTTTCATCCAAAAAACACATCTTGGGAAAAAAGAGGATTGTCTTATATTCAGAGCCGTCTTATATTAGTGTCAATAGGGTACATAATGTCGGACATTTTGGCTTTCTACCTTGTTTCTTTCAATATTGGCTTAGAGGTGTTGTCTTATATTGGGTGCAATGGGGGTAATTTAACGCTTATCAATGTTTAACTCAATGATGGACATATGGACATATTGGCAACATTATGCAAATTAGGTGTTATATTTTCATGTATTTCCGCGTATTAAAGTTAGTAGTTTAGAGTGATTTTTATTATGGTCCATTGATTTTCGGTGAAGGTCCAGCCTGTGATGATACAGTAGATGCCATTCATCATCAAATCATCAAAAACATCATATTTCCAAGCTTGTTATTATTATTATTTTTTTAATTCCTGATCATTTTAACGACAGCTTTTATGATAAGAGATTGCTTCTTGTGGCCGTCAAAGGCAGCGGAAGCTGCAAGGAGGAGGCGACCCTGGGGCACCCCGAGCCTGATTGAAAAATAAGTTAATTTCAACCCCAATCGATGGCGGCCAGGCGGGCAAATATCACGGGAAATTAAACTAGCGGGACTCGGGGGAGCGAGGCTATTGACCCACGCTAATAAATTCAATGTAGTTATTTCATTTGAGCTCCAATGTGTCCGCAGCAGCCTCTCACAGTCTCATTTAACTAATTACACTCAATGAGGGACAATTGGGTGTTCATTTTTATTTAGCAGTGGAGACGAGCAGGCCTGCAGCGGCTCTTATTTATTTCTTCATTTCCATGTATTATTTATTGGGGATGTGTTGGGGGGGGGGGCCTTAATGAGAACGAGATTAAAAGGCGGCCCCCGGCAGATGGATGGTGCAGGTCACACAGCAATCTTCTCCTGCCTTGATATAGCTTGATTAGGTCGTTAGTGTCTCCTTCCTTCCACTTAACAAATTGTTGCACTTCCAAGTCAACCTGATGAGGAATGATGTGTCCCGGGCCAAGAAAGAAGGGGTGACCAAGTGTCCTGTTTTTCCAGGACATGTCCTCGTCAGGGGCGGGACTAGGTTCTGAGGACAGGGGGGTGGCTTAGCCCCCTGGAGATGCACAGGATATGAATGAATGTAGTAGACATTAAAAAAAAACAACCAAAAAATCGGACTATAATTTTCCCAATTTTGGACAATTTAGTAGAGATACTCAATTTTAGGCCACCATTAAATGTACACAAGTACACACAATGTACACTGCAAAACCGCTGCTCAAGCTCTGCAACCATTCTGTCCAGTGGACAGTCATCAATTATATAATAATCATTATTATATTATTAATTACTACTATTATTATTACTATCATCATTATTATTCTTCTGATTACTATTGTTACTACTACTAGTAGTAGGTTAGTATAAGCTTGCTTATTGGCCTGCTTATTAGCCTGCTTTTGTCCTAGTCCTAGTATATGAAATTTGTCAAAGATTTTTTTTGTAAAAAAAAAAAAAAGAAAATAAATAAATTAAAAAAAAAACAATAAATAAATAGATAGATAAATAAATAAATAAATATATATATATATATATATATATATATATATATATATATATATATATATATATATATATATATATATATATATATATATATATATATATATATATATATATATATATATATATATAATTATTTTGGAGGTCTTAAGAACATTTTAGGGGGACCGTATTATATGAAATTTGTCAGAGATTTTTTTTTGGTAAAAAAAATCAATAAAAATATACAATTATTTAGGAGATCTTAAGAACATTTTAGGGGGGGCCCTATTATATGAAATTTGTCAGAATTTCTTTTTGTAAAAAAAAAAGCAATAAAAAATATACAATTATTTAGGAGCTCTTAAGAACATTTTAGGGGGGACCCTATTATCTGAAATTTTTCAGAGATTTTTTTGTAAAAAAAAATCTATAAAAAATATCAAATTATTTAGGGGGGCTTAAGAACATTTTCGGGGGACTCTATTATATGAAATTTGACAGAGATTTTTTTTAATCAATAAAAAAAATAAAAATAAAATCAATAAAAAATATACAATTATTTAGGAGGTCTAAGAAAATTTTAGGGGGGGCTATTATATGAAATTTGTCAGAGATTTTTTGTAAGAAAGAAATCAATAAAAAATATCAAATTATTTAGGAGGTCTTAAGAACATTTTGGGGGGGGCTATTATATGAAATTTGTCAGAGATTTTTTTGTAAAAAAAAAATCAATAAAAAAATATCAAATTATTTAGGGGGGCTTAAGAACATTTTAGGGGGACCCTATTATATGAAATTTGTCAGAAATTTTTTTAGTAAAAAAAAATCTATAAAAAAATAAAAAGAAAATCAATAAAAAAATATATACAATTATTTAGGAGGTCTTAAGAACATTTTAGGGGGGACCCTATTATATGAAATTTGTCAGAGATTTTTTTGTAAAAAAATCAATAAAAAAATAAAAAGAAAATCAATAAAAAATATACAATTATTTAGGAGGTCTTAAGAAAATTTTTTTGGGGGGGGCTATTATATGAAATTTTTGTAAAAAAAAAAAATCAATAAAAATATCAAATTATTTAGGGGGGGCTTAAGAACATTTTAGGGGGATCTGAAGGCCCCCTAAAATAGGCCTAATGACACCACTGGTCTTCGTCCTGTTTTGTTAATTGTTATTAAATATGGTAGGCTGCCATGTGGGTTGCTTTTGGCCGCAAAAAGCCAAAGAACAAGCAAAACTTGTTAAGTTAGTCCTTTGCATTCCTACAAGCATTCCTGTTTTTGGAAACATTGCTGTGCCAGTTTCTACTTTTGGAATATGAAACTTTGGTTCAAGAATCATTTGAGTATTTCATTGTTGGTTTTGGTTCATCAAAATATGGTCACTCTATTGATACACTTTTATACATTTTGGATATGAAAGATGGTCAGTGTGGGCTTAGCTATCGGAAAATAACATCCACATATTAGCTTTGTGTTATAGGTGCAAATTAGTGTAATTAATATCTAATAATCCATATCATTTATCATGAATTAATTATATTTATACAATAAAAAATGCAGCGGATTTAGAGTGTATCAAAATATGGTGGATCATGATTCAGCATTCACACTCACTGATATTGGTTTAAAAAAAAACTAAAGTTATGTTTATTTGGTTTTCTACCAAAATACACCCAAAACCCTAACTGGGTGATTATTTTTAATACATGATAATATGTAGCACTTTGTTTGACGGTCCTTAAACGCACCAAAACTGTCACTGTAACATCCATCATTCGATACAGTTGAATAATAGTCATTGATTGGACAATGCTAACATCAAGCTAGCCCATTAGCTGGTGGTACCAGAAAGTAACCCCCCCCCCCCACACACACACACACTTTATATTTCCATTGGCTTTAGAACAGGGGTGGGCAAACTTTTTGACTCGATTTGACTCGCATTGATATGACAAAATTAAGGGGGGGGGGGGGGGGGGGCAGACTATATATTTTACATGTAACAGTCCACCTGGTATTATTGTATCTGTAAAATTGTCATGCAATCTGCTATTATTATTTATTATTTTATATTTATATTTAAATATTTTAAAAATAATAAAATATTATAATAATTACAATAAAATTAAAATAATAATTATTATATTATTATGTAAAATATGCAAATATAACAATAATATTATATATAATTAATATAATAATTATAATAATCACAATAGTTCTAATAATTATTATAATAATCTAATAATAATAATAATTATTATTATTATTATGTGCTTGTGTCCCTTTTTTCAGGAGCACTTTGTAAACAACAGACCATGTCAAAAAACGAAATTGATAAAACCATCAAAAGGTTGGCTCAGGCCATGATGCCAGGTTGTATGTTGAGTTTAAATTAAATACTTTGGAAAGATTGGACGGGCCGTATTCAAACACTTGGCGGGGCGGATGTGGCCCCCGGGCCGTAGTTTGCCCACCCCTGCTTTAGAACATTAGATTATTTGTAGTTATGCTGGCACTATTTTGCATATTTAAATATTGCAAGAAATGCTATTTTTTTATTGAAAAATAATAATAATTATCATTGCATGTAGCAGGGGGGTTGAAATTTGTATTGTTATTGTATTGAAATTTAAATTCTCCAACTTTTGTGTTTGAATTTCAGTCCTCATAAAACCACATTTAATTCATATTTATATTATTTATAGAAGTAAAATATTAAGAATGACTTCATGATGTGCTAATACAGTATTTTTTTTATTATTATTATTATTTTTAGTGTCTCACCTGTATTCTGTCTTCAGGTAATTCTGTTTTCATGGCCAACATCTCCCTTGCGTACACATCCGGATAATGGGCCTCGTTGAAGGCCTTCTCCAGCTCCTCCAGTTGATAGGATGTGAATATGGTTCTATATTGAACAATTTCACCAAGAATAAAAATTTAAAAAAAAAGCACGTGGAAGGGTATTAAAAATGGAGTTGAACAAGAATGTCATTAAAATCATAAAATTGCCCAAAAATCTGATTTCTAAATGAAATAAAACCTAATGAGATAACATTTACTATAAAATTAACACATGTTATTATAGTAAACTGGATTTAACATTTTATTTTATCAAATTTATCAAGGTCAAATATGAGAGTCGGGGTCATTTCTACTTTATGAAATACATCATTTTTTTAATATGATGATGAATAACTAATATTCAAAATAAACGCTGACCTGTGACGTCTTTTCTTCCGTTTCTTGCTTTGACTTATTGAAGACTTGGACAGTTTTCTTTCACTGGAAGACAAATCCTCAGAGTCTGGATGAGAAAAAAAATATTAAAATATATTTTTTTTGTTGAAAAATATTTGTTTTTTTAATTATGATGATGGTGCATTTACAAAACAAATACCCTATTAATAATAATAATCATGCATTAATGTTATATTTCATAGTTTAAATGAAGGCAAAACAGGCTAATTAAGATTAATTAAGATAATTAAGAATTTAAATTAAAAAAAAAATATACACGGACCGGAGCTTGCAGACTGGCTGGCGTCCATCCGCCCGGATGAGGTGGTGTTATGCGGCTGCAAGTGAACATCCTGCGGGTCCAGCACCCGCTCCAAAAACGCAGGCTGGCGGTAAAACGCTGGAATTCCACCGGGGCCGATTAATCCCATCCCGACACCCAAGCCGGCGGGGCCGAGCATGGACCTCGCGGCGATGAGATGCGCCCCGGCCGGCAAGGAGTTGAAGGTGGTCCTCGGCGCCGCGGAGGGCTCCTTGTTGTTGAGCCCCAGGATCTCCTGGATGCCGAAGCCCGTGCACCTGCCGGGCGGGTGGGTGGAAGTGGTTTTGGCCTGCTGGTGCTGGTGGTGGTGGTGGTTGATGACGATGGTGCTGTTATTCCCTCCGTTCGATCCCAGAGGACTTGTTCTCTCCGCTGGGTTTAAACTTCCCGACATGACTGTGCCTTGTTTGCCCGTCATGGTGAGTTGAATTCGGGGAGGTTTTGAGTGGGTTCTAGCAGACTGATCCCGGGTGCATGGTGGTGCACAAGTGCATGGGCGTCTTCAGCAAATGGTCCCTTTATCCAACAGGTTCGTCCCAACAAGAGGCAGGGCCCAGCAGCCAATCAGCAGCGAGGATTCAGGATTCCTGTGGATCATGGATGCATTAGACAGACCCCCTCACTTTCATATCTGCGTGTATTTTATAACAAACACATAAACAATAAAAAAAAAATAAACTGGTGCATCAGAAATATGTCACACGTCGTGCACAAATCCACATTAAAAATAAATTTATTAAATTCTCACCTTTAAAAGTCTTCCCAATCTGAGCTCAACCGATGCATAAATCATCTCGGGATTAAAAAAATGGCCGGGAAAAAGCCGTCAAATCAAAGGCAATCCACCAAATAGGACAGGTGGACGACGTGGAGTCACGCATGGTGTGGGCTGCGGCGTGGGGGCCGTGCGGCGTGTTAATCCCACAGCAACAGATTAAAGGGCATGGGAGCCCTCCACGGAGAGGAAATGATAAAACACAGAAAAAAGGCTGGAAAATAGCCAAGTCACATTCATCTGCTGTGGAAATAATAATCATCATTTTTAAACATATTATTCTATATAATTCAATAATTATTAATAATAATTATATAATATCTATATATATATATATATATATATAATATACTACACATAATATAAATAATGTATAATAATATATATATAATAAATATAATATATAATTAGCTGGGATAGGCTCCAGCACCCCACTCGTGAGGATAAGAGGTAGAAAATGAATGAAAGAATGAATATAATTATTAATAATTATATGATATATATAATACATAATAAATATAATATACATAATAATAAATATAATATAATATATATATAATATAATATATTATATAATTAGCTGGGATAGGCTCCAGCACCCCACTCGTGAGGATAAGAGGTAGAAAATGAATGAAAGAATGAATATAATTATGAATAATAATTATATAATATATATAATACATAAATATCATATAAATACTAATAAATATAATGTATGTAATATATTATATAATTAGCTGGGATAGGCTCCAGCACCCCACTCGTGAGGATAAGAGGTAGAAAATGAATGAAAGAATGAGTATAATTATTAATAATAATAATACTCTAACCATATAATTATTAATAATAATTATATTATATAATACATAATAAATATAATATAAATAATAATAAATATAATATAATAATATATAATAAATACATTATATAATTAGCTGGGATAGGCTCCAGCACCCCCGCGACCCTCGTGAGGAAAAGCGGTAGAAAATGAATAAATGAATGAATAATACTCTAACCATATAATTATTAATAATAATTATATAATATATAATACATAAATATAATATGAATAATAATAAATATAATATAATAATATATATAATACATATAATATATTATATAATTAGCTGGGATAGGCTCCAGCACCCCCGCGACCCTCGTGAGGATAAGAGGTAGAAAATGAATGAAAGAATGAATATAATTATTATTATTAATAATTATTATATAATATATATAATAAATAATAAATATAATATAAATAATATATAATAATAATATATAATATGAATGATATATAATAATATATATAATAATAATAATACTCCAACCATAAAAAAAACAATCAAAAGCCTTCTGGTTGACTTCTAGGTCTTAAAAACCATTTATTGTTGTTGGCCAGGGAGGTCCAAAGTCTGGCCCCGCGGGCTATTTGTGGTCCACATGTTTTTTTTTTTATTGGCCCGCGGCTTAAAAAAAAAAGTTAAAGGCAAAATATGTCGACTTTTGTGTCAGCTTAAGGATGAACATTCGCCAATTAAACATGACCAAATTACCAATTAACATTACCACTGACCTTACTTGCTCCTCCAACACGTCACGGCATCCTTTGCAACATCTCACAGGGAAAGAGGACACAAACCAACACAAGCCACAACTGAACAGAATCACAGCATGAAGTTGAAGAAGCACGTCCGCTGATCCGCTCGGAAAACTTCTAATTCACATCAAACATGTTGGAAATGAGGCGCCGAGTCGGAGGCAGGAACATATTGCAGCTCCAATTAGTGCTTGGCCTGTTGAAAGTAATTAGGGCCTATTTAGTGGAAATTCTATTAATGAAGAAATCAATGTTATTAGGATATGCTAATGACACATCAGCCTGTTGGGATCAAGCCATTCATTAACATGGAAAGAAGAGGGTGGGGGTAGGGGGTAAGGGGTGGGGGGCGGCTGAATGGCCTGTCAGTTGCTGGCAATTTAGGGCCTCCCTTTCTGCCTCCATGAGTAGAATCTATATAGAATAGGTGTCTCAAAATCGCGGCCCGCGGGCCAAATGTGGCCCGCAGGACACTAGTTTGAGGCCCCCGCCTTGATATGAAAGTTTAATGTTATTTTGATATGGATGCTGTATGGTATCATGTACCCAGAAAAAAAATATTACGTTTTAATTAATGTTCATGTTAAAGGTTAAATAACTGTTAATAGTTATCCTCCCTATCCGTGTGGAAGTGGTAAGTTTTTGGTGATTTAAGTTTAAAGGAAAGGAAGGACTTGCCCCAAAGGTGGCGTTTTCTTTATCCTCAGTGCCATGCCATGTCTCTCTACTGTAGGGGTCGCAAACATGCGGCCTGCGGGCCAAATGTGGCCCACAGGACACTAGTTTGAGGCCCCCGCCTTGATATGAAAGTTTAATGTTAGTGCGGCCCCGTGCAAGTTTGATACGGATGCTGTATGGTATCATGTACCCATAAAAAATTATTACGTTTTAATTAATGTTCATGTTCAAGGTTAAATAACTGTTAATAGTTATCCTCCCTATCCGTGTGGAAGTGGTAAGTTTTTGGCGATTTAAGTTTAAAGGAAATAACTTGAAGGCTACCGTTTAGGTCGCTAGCGCTCTTGTTAGCGAGTTAGCATGTGTCTCAAGACCCTGCAGTTGCGCAATATGTTGTAAATAAAAAGAGTATAAATGTGACTATAGTCGTGTTTTGTCATGTCTACAGGGCTCTAATAATGCTTTAATTTTAATCTGAAAAAATAATTTGTCTACCCACCAACTATATGTGGTTTCTTAAGTTTTTATTATTTGCTGTTTTATTATTATTATTATATTTATTTATTACTGATTGATGGTTTTCTTTATTCTTGATTTGTTTATTTATTTTTTTATAAAAATGAAGATATTTGAGAACAGTGGAATGTTTTATCAGAGCTTTTATTGTGGAAAATCGGAACCAAAGCACTGAAAAAGTTTGGATATTTTTCTGTTTTTAATAAATGCGTTGGTTTTTTTTGTTTTTTTTTGGAAAACCTGATGCGGTCCAGCCTTGCCCAGACCCTAGCTCCAGTGGCCCCCAAGTAAATTGAGTTTAAGACCCCTGATATAGAAGCTTCCTGTTAAGTTTGTTGATGTAGCAACACTTCTCTCTCTCTTTGCTGTGTATGGCTTTTTTAATAATCCTGAGCGAGCATGGCAGCGAGCCTGATTTGCATGCAGAGGAGAGACGCCGCCCTAATAAGGCTCCAGATTAGACGAAGATTTAGCTGTTGGTGTATACGTACGTACATAGTAGGTGGCCATCGAAGAGCATTGCAGATTAAAAAGTGAACAGCTGGTCTGGACTTTTTTTTTTTTTTCTTGTGTTCATCCAGCTACTTCCTGATGTTGCACACAAACGAAGATGTCCGACTATAGGAAGAGCAAAGATACAAGGTCAGGGGTGGGCAAACTACGGCCCGGGGGCCACATCCGGCCCGCCAAGTGTTTGAATACGGCCCGCCCAATCTTCCCAAAGTATTTCATTTAAACTCAACATACAACCTGGCATCATGGCCTGAGCCAACCTTTTGATGGTTTTATCAATTTTATCAATTTTTTGACATGGTCTGTTGTTTACAAAGTGCTCCTGAAAAAAGGGACACAAGCACATACTAATAATAATAATTATAATAATAATAATAATAATTATTATTATTATATTATTATTATATTATAATTATTATTATTATAATAATAATATAAAATTATTATTATTATTATTATGGGGGGGGCAGACTATATATTTTACACGTAACAGTCCACCTGGTATCATTGTATCTGTAAAATTGTCATGCAATCTGCTATTATTATTTATTATTTTATATTTAAATATTTTAAAAATAATAAAATATAATAATTACAATAAAATTAAAATAATAATAATTATATTATTATTATGTAAAATATGCAAATATAACAATAATATTATATATAATATAATAATTAGCATTAATATAATAATAATAATAATAAATTATAGTAATAATTATAATAATCATAATAGTTCTAAGAACTATTATAATAATCTAATAATAATAATAATAATAATATTTATTATATTATAATAATAATAATTATTATTATAATAATTCTAATAATAAATTTTGTCATATCAATGCGGCCCGCGAGTCCAAAAGTTTGCCCACCCCTGTACAAGGTGGTTATAGCAACTTGATGACACCATCGACCATATAGTAGTATAGTCCACAAAAAAGTTTCTGCAAGACCTGGCTCTACCACAATTAATGTCATGTTTAGTATAGCAGTCCATAGACATTGCTTAATTAGGCGAGGACTTGATTAATTTGCACTAATTGACAGCTAATTTAAAGACCGGGGGGCACATTGGATTGACATTTTGTTGGGGCTCAGAGGGTAGGCGAGGTCACGGCATGAACCGACCCCCTTCTCTTCCTCCTCCTCCTCACATCAGGAGGACAAATCTGCAGACGCTGACCCCCGCTTTCTGGAGACCAAACATGTGTTGACAGGCAGGCGGCCATATTGATGATGTCTGTTTGATTACCATGTCAACACTAGTGATCGATGTTGAACCGTCAGCGTCAACAAGTGTCTGAGGCCAAGTGACGAGGTCAATTTGTGAATGGATTTTATAGCAACTTTACTAAATTGAGTATTTAAAAAAAAAAGGTTTTGTTTGGGTCTGTGGGATGATGTATGATTAGAGAGGGATCTGGTCAAGTTGGAACATAAATGTAATAATAATAATAATAAAATAAATAAAAAAATATACTAAAAAATATAAATAATAATATAAACAAATAATAATAATAAATAAATTTAAAAAAATAATAATAAATTTTAAAAAATTTAATAAACTGGCTATTAAAACTACCTTGCACATAACTCTCACCTTAAAGTAACAGTATCCTGTTTAGGGACCAGCGAAGCGGGAGTCTATCCCAGTTGACTTGTGCGGAAGACAGGCTGTAACAAATGCGATTTTTTTGTGAATGGATTTTATAGCAACTTTACTAAATTGAGTATAAAAAAAAAGGTTTTGTTTGGGTCTGTGGGACGATGTATGATTAGAGAGTGATCTGGTCAAGTTGGAACATAAATGTAATAATAATAATAATAATAATAATAATAAAATAATTAAATATATAATAAAACATATAAATAATAATAAACAAATAATAATAATTAATAAATAAAATAAATAATAATGATAAATAAAAAAATTAAATAAACCGGCTATTAAAACTACCTTGCACATAACTCTCACCTTAAAGTAACAGTATCCTGTTTAGGGACCAGCGAAGCGGGAGTCTATCCCAGTTGACTTGTGCGGAAGACAGGCTGTAACAAATAAGATTTTTTTGGGAATGGATTTTATAGGATTTTTGAGTATTAAAAAAAAAAAGGTTTTGTTTGGGTCCGTGGTATGATTAGAGAGATTAGAGAGTGATCTGGTCAAGTTGGAACATAAATGTAATAATAATAATAATAATAATAAAATAAATAAATATGTAATGAAAATATAAATAATAATAATAAATAATAATAAACAAATAATAATAAAAAATAAATAAATAAATAATAATAAATAAAAAAATTAAATAAACTGCCTATTAAAACTACCTTGCACATAACTCTCACCTTAAAGTAACAGTATCCTGTTTAGGGACCAGCGAAGCGGGAGTCTATCCCAGTTGACTTGTGCGGAAGAAAGGCTGTAACAAATAAGATTTTTTTGGGAATGGATTTTATAGGATTTTTGAGTATTAAAAAAAAAGGTTTTGTTTGGGTCCGTGGTATGATTAGAGAGATTAGAGAGTGATCTGGTTGGAACATAAATGTAATAATAATAATAATAATAAAATAAATATGTAATGAAAATATAAATAATAATAATAAATAATAATAAACAAATAATAATAATAAAATAATAAATAAATAATAATAAATTAAAAAATTAAATAAACTGCCTATTAAAACTACCTTGCACATAACTCTCACCTTAAAGTAACAGTATACTCTTTAGGGATCAGCGAAGCGGGAGTCTATCCCAGTCGACTTGTGCGGAAGACAGGCTGTAACAAATAAGAACCCATGACAAGTCAACAATTCCAGCATCCTCACCCCTGGGATATAAACTACACCTGCACACAACATGCTATAAAATGAGCTATTCCGGAATATACTCCAGGCTATAAAAGCCATAGCATTACTTTAACCCCCCCTGGCCTGCTCCACAGCATCTCTCCGTGGTCAGAAAATTGTACAAATGATCCATGCAGTTCAGACGGTGACCCGGGTCGGTGTGGGAGGTGAAGTCACCGAAGCAGAGACGGACGGCCTCTGTTCATGTGCATTGGAAAGACATTTTTTTTGGGGGGGGGGGGGGGGGGGGGGGGGTTATTAGAGGTCCGGGAAAAAGTGTAACTTGTTGGCAGCGAGCGGTCAAAGACCGAGCGACATCTCCAGCCGAGAACAGTCAGAGGCGTTGTCTTACCTAATTATGGCCGACAAACTTCTTTTTGTTTCCCATCGGGCATGCCTGTCTGCTTCTCTTTTTGTCTGACCGCTTGCTCCGACGACGCTGAAGTGTGCTAATTAGAAAAGAAATACTCCTAGTAATTATGTCAACTCTGATTAAAGGTGATGACAATGAGCAATATTATTTTTACGCAATGTTTTGTGTATTAGGGACCCCTTGCTTCCAAAGCTCATTAATAGAAAAGTATTGCACTGGTCGTCACTTGGTGCAGCGCCACAAGTTATTGCCCTCATTTAACATTTACTTTCAAACTTAGCTTCTCTGGAAGTTTAATAACTTGTAAGTCATCGTTTCGTTTAGAAAATTTATTATCGCAAAACAGTGTTAAAATGGAAATGAACATAAATAAGGAACAGTGAACCTAGCTAGGCTGGTTGTCTGTACTTTGGTGCAAAGTAAATAAAATAGCATCTAGGAAGACATGTGATGCTCCATTTAGGAACTGATATCATATAGTTGGATACTAATCAATAACATTATTTGATTATCTTGTAGTTACACATGTCAAATATGTTGTAAAAAAAAAAATGCTAAAAAAAAAAAAAATCACTTCTTGGGCCTTTCCAAGATGTTCAGGAACTTCCCTCTGGTCATTTCTCTGGCTGAAAAACAAAACAAAAACATTGAATTAAAAGGTTTACAAAAAACATATCAACATCTGAATATATGTACTCTTGAGCTACGCAATCAGTAATGCAAAGCATGAATTTAATATGTGCACCGTCACACCGGAAAAGGCAATTTATACAAACATCTGTTCTTTCACAACACGGTAAACAACATAAAAGAGCAGTCTGGTGCGTCGCTTGATTGCACCGAAGCTCAGAGGTGCTGGTGCATGAACATTGCGTATGTGTGCAAAGCATCGGAGATAGGAGGGGAGGGTACGGAGAAGGCAAAATGTCTCCATTATCTTTATCATGTAATCAAGGCATGTGATGGAGCGTGAGATAAATGAGAGACAGGACATTGTTCTTATTACAACTACCATTTTCTACTAACTCCTCATTGAATGTTGTTAATATTTTGCTCAGTCAACTGAACACTAAAAACATACAGTACCTTCATTCATTCATTCGTTTTCTACCGCTTATTCTTATGAGTGTCGCGGGGCGTGCTGGAGCCTATCCCAGCTGTCTTCAGGCGAGAGGCGGGGTACACCCTGGACTGGTGGCCAGCCAATCACAGGGCACATATAGACAAACAACCATTCACACTCACATTCATACCTACGGACAATTTGGAGTCGCTAATTAACCTAGCATGTTTTTGGAATGTGGGAAGAAACCGGAGTACCCGGAGAAAACCCACGCATGCACGGGGAGAACATGCAAACTCCACACAGAGATGGCCGAGAGTGGAATTGAACTAGGGTCTCCGAGCTGCGCGCTAACCACTCAACCACCGTGCAGCCCTTTTTCCAAGACCTGTTTTGGAAAAATATAAGACAAAAAAAATAATAATGTTTTCAAAGACTGGCATGTGTGAGTGACAGGAAGAAAAGCTCTGATTTTCCTATTTGTTTGCATGTATACATTTTTAGACCTCAAATATAAGACGACTTGTGTTTTTCAGACTTTTTCTAAAAAACACAAAAAAACAAAAACTGCCCAAAAAACTAGTTTGTGGTCCGCAGAACAATTTCAGCTAGGGGACGTTGAGCTACACAAAAAATATTTTTAAAAAACATGCATGCACGGGGAGAACATGCAAACTCCACACAGAGATGGCCGAGGGTGGAATTGAACTCTCGTCTCCTAGCTGTGCGCTAACCACTCGACCGCCGTGCAGCCCTTTTTCAAAATCTTTTTTGGAAAAATATAAGACAAAAAAATAATAATAATGTCTTCAAAGACTAGCATGTGTGTGTGAGTGACAGGAAGAAAAGCTCTGACTCCGTTTGGCGGCACCTATTTTTTTTTACATGTATACATTTTTAGACCTCAAATATAAGACGATTTGTGTTTTTCAGACTTTTTCTAAAAAAAACAAAAAAACAAAAACTGCCCAAAAAACTAGTTTGTGATCTACAGAACAATTTCAGCTAGGGGACGTTGAGCTACACAAAAAATATTTAAAAAAAACATGCATGCACGGGGAGAACATGCAAACTCCACACAGAGATGGCCGAGGGTGGAATTGAACTCGGGTCTCCTAGCTGCACGCTAACCACTCGGAAAAATACTCGGAAAAATATAAGACAAAAAAAAGTCATGTTTTCAAAAATTGGCATGTGTGTGCGAGTGACAGGAAGAAAAGCTCTGATTCTGTTTGGCGGCACCTATTTTTTTTTTACATTTTTAGACCTCAAATATAAGACGACTTGTGTTTTTCAGACTTTTTCTAAAAAAAACAAAAAATGCCCAAAAACTAGTTTGTGGTCTACAGAACAATTTCAGCTAGGGGACGTTGAGCTACACAAAAAAAAAAAAAAAAAAAAAAACATGCACACACGGGGAGAACATGCAAACTACACACAGAGATGGCCGAGGGTGGAATTGAACTGTGGTCTCCTAGATGTGCGCTAACCACTCGACCACCGTGCATCCCTTTTTCAAGATCTTTTTTGGAAAAATATAAGACAAAAAAAAAATCATGTTTTCAAAGACTGGCATGTGTGTGTGAGTGACAGGAAGAAAAGCTCTGACTCCGTTTGGCGGCACCTATTTTTTTTTGCATGTATACATTTTTAGACCTCAAATATAAGACGACTTGTGTTTTTCAGACTTTTTCTATGAAAAAGAAAATAGTTTGTGGTCTACAGAACAATTTCAGCTAGGGGACGTTGAGCTACACAAAAAATATTTTTTAAAAACATGCATGCACGGGGAGAACATGCAAACCCCACACAGAGATGGCCGAGGGTGGAATTGAACTCGGGTCTCCTAGATGTGCGCTAACCACTCGACCACCGTGCAGCCCTTTTTCAAGACCTGTTTTGGAAAAATATAAGACAAAAAAAAAAATCATGTTTTCAAAGACTGGCATGTGTGTGTGAGTGACAGGAAGAAAAGCTCTGACTCCTAACAAATTTGAATGCCTATCCCTCAACAATTATGATAGCCATGGTGGAGCCAAGGAGATACTATGCAGTTACAAAAGGTTATTTATTACTTATTAGTTACTTCCAGGGTTCCTTAAATGACTGACTGTTGACGATCCCAGTTAAGGAACACACTGAATGTTGGAACACATAGTAAGAGAAAACAAAGATTTAACTGCAAATCACCACCAGACTTGTCTTCCTGTTTGAAACCTGTCTTTACACAGCTGCCAATCATTGCTGAAAACATTGTACGACTTATGGCCACTTATCCAGAAGAGGCATTGAGGCCCCCATCCGGGTACCGTAATTGCTCTCTGTTCAAGATGACGAGAAGCGCTTTTATGAGCTGCCGAGCTGGAATTACCTTCGCGACTTCATTCTGATGAACCTCGTACATCCCACAATATAAAATATGGCGCGAGTGACTTGCAAATAGGTTTTAAGCAGATTGTCATCCAACTTCATAACGCCTGCAAAAGATAAAGTCTGCTTCTCCGGACATGGCGGCTCAGTTGGTAATTCTGATGAGATTACCAGTATGGAATTATAATAGCAATGGTGGGCGTGGGTGTCTGCCATTTAGGTTAAAGATGACGCTAATTCCAATAGCAGAAATTAATTTTGCACTTTGCCATCACTTACAATTGCGCTAAAACATCTGGGACACATGTGGAGACACACAGAAAAGCTTCTGATTGAAATTAAGTCATCAAAACGAGGGCATGCAATTATACCGGGAGGACCTGAAATCTCCACTTTCTTATTAGTGGCGCTTTTGCAGTGGCTCATTTTTTTTTTTTTTTTTAATTTCATTTACAATGTCATGATCTCTCGCCTCTCTTCATCTTGAGAAGAGCCTGAGATGACTGCGCCACGCCCCTCGAGGCCGCTGCAATGCCACCGAGCGACTCATTAATTACAATTCACTGCATAAATCAGCTTCATATTTCCTTTGCAGCTTATTATAAAGACATCGTAAAATAAAAGTACCGACAGAAAATCCTAACCAGAGCGTACAATGTTTTTGTTTGTTTCAGACAGTAGAATTCAAATGTTTTTCCAGAGGAGGTCAAGTGGTTAACGTGCAGGCCACACAGCTAAAAGACCCAAGTTCGATTCCACCTTCGGGCATGTGTGGGTTTTCTCCGGGGACTCCAAAAACATGCTAGGTTAATTAGCGACTCCAAATTGTCCATAGGTATGAATGTGAGTGTGAATGGTTGTTTGTCTATATGTGCCCTGTGATTGGCTGCCCACCAGTCCAGGGTGTACCCCGCACTGGGATCGGCTCCAGCAATAAATGAGTACTTTTGAGTGTATAATTGTATTTAATGAGATTTAATAAGATTTATATGCTTCAGCTAGCATAACAGCTAACTACCCCACATATGTAATACTTAACTTTTCCATAAAGTTAGCGCGCATGGTTAGCGCGCAGACCTCACAGCTAGGAGACGAGGGTTCAATTCCACCCTCGGGCCATCTCTGTATGGAGTTTGCATGTTCGACCCCGTGCATGCGTGGGTTTTCGCCGCTACTCCGGTTTCTTCCCACATTCCAAAAACATGCTAGGTTAATTAGCGACTCCAAATTGTCCATAGGTATGAATGTGAGTGTGAATGGTTGTTTGTCTATATGTGCCCTGTGATTGTACTGGCCACCAGTCCAGGGTGTACCCCGCCTCTCGGCTGAAGACAGCTGGGATAGGCTCCAGCACGCCTGCGTGCATGAATGAATGTTTTTCCACAGGAGGCTGCTTGCTACTTGTTGTTGTCCAAGCAGAAGCTGTACTAATTCGACATTTGATCAAATTTACTTAAAGATTTTGCAGATCAACCAATGCAGATGTTTGGACTTGTCCGCACCATTAATGAACGGTCACCAGTTATATTTCACAGCATGTCCAGTGTCTGAGATATAATTAACTCATTCAATCTGGTTGTTCGTGGTACCACGGTATCAGCCATTTTTGATGATTTTGACTTATTTTTCCAAGGCACACAAAATACTGTGTTCTTGGGCTATATAGTTCTTTAGTAAATCAGCAGGAGAATATTGGTACCATTCAGCTAAATACCAGTTCTCAACAAAATATAGACATCTATTTGTTAAATCTGCACTAACACAAGGTAAATTAAGAGATTAATCTCACATTTGGTTTAATCGCAAACAACAACTGATGTAGAAGCCTCCAAATCGCTCACCTCATAAGACACGAGCACTCAACACAACACACGGACATACGCAAGCGTTGTCATACAACAGGAGAGATCAATACTGATTAGGAGAACTTAGAGATTTGTTTAGTTGATTAGAAAGGTCAATTACTAATTTTGCACTAAGTTAATCAGCATCTTGTTACTACCGCCATCCATACTAAACGACACTTTATGGATCGCGAGGGCTTGTTCCCTTGCCCTACTGATTTGGCGCCATCTCATTAACATTTCACGGGTATGTGCTTCCATCGGGGAGTGGGGGGGGGGGGGGGGGGGCACCTGTACGCTATATTGCTTATAGCTAAACAATTGGTGATAATTTACAAGAATAATCACGCTGTCAATAGGGTGGCCACCTCCAAAGTCAAACACAATCAGGAATGAGGGCTCACATTTCCTTAAAAACAAGAATATTAAATGAGGTGAAAGAATTACATGCTGTAACGATACTTAAAAGTGATAATTAAATTAATTGAGACGTAGTCTTACAAGTGTAAAAATAAGTTAGCATAATTATATAACTTGTGTGGAGGATTACGGCATGGGCCCGAGAGGTTAGCCTCTTCAAATTAATACAACCGGCTTTGCTGTGTACATTCTGTTATTATTATTTTTTTTATTAATAACAGTCATTTGCCATTCCTATTACCCGGTTTCTGGTGGTATCACGAAAAACACGAAAAGCCAAAGAAAAAGAAAACTAAGTAAGACATAATCGTGACAGTTTTGGTTTAAGTCCACATTGTACAAGCATATATTCGTATTTTTTTTAAGGTTCCATTCTGGCTTCAACCAGGAGGTAGACAGCGTTATTATCACTTATCCCTTTTTCAAGACCTGTTTTGGAAAAATATAAGACAAAAAAAAATCATGTGTTCAAAGACTGGCATGTGTGTGTGAGTGACAGGAAGAAAAGATCTGATTCTGTTTGACAGGACCTATTTGTTTGCATGTATACATTTTTAGACCTCAAATATAAGACGATTTGTGTTTTTCAGACTTAAAAAAAAACTGCAAAAAAACTAGTTTGTGGTCTACATAATTTCAGCAAGGGGACGTTGAGCTACACAAAAAATATTAAAAAAAAAAAACATGCATGCACGGGGAGAACATGCAAAGAACATGCATAGGGTCTCCTAGCTGTGAGGTCTGCGCACTAACCACTCGACCACAAAAACAAAAACAAATTGTGGTCTACAGAACAATTTCAGCTAGTGGACGTTGAGCTACACAAAAAAATACAAAAAAAAACAAAACAATTGTTAATTTTCCAAGCTTTTCCAGGTTCAATTTCCGCATCTGCGGGTTATACAGTCATTTACCATTCCTATTACCCGGTTTCTGGTGGTATCACTAAAAACACGAAAAGCCAAAGAAAAAAAAAAACAACTAAGTAAGACATAATCGAGACAGTTTTGGTTTAAGTCCACATTGTACAGTAAACCTCGGATATATCGGATATTCGCTCACAACGGACAGGTAAAAAAGAACCGATTTTTCTGTAATGCATTTCCAATAAAAATTCATTGCATATATCGGATTTTTTTATAACGGATTTCGCCTATTTCGGACAAAATCTCCAGTCCCGTTCCAATGCATTTCCATTAAATTTCCCTCGCATATATCGGATATATCGCCGCATCGTGGCGCTCCGATTCGCCGAATCGTGACAGGCCGCTATACGACGTCATTTGCAGCGTTTGCGGCGTTGCCTGCGCGTCCAGGTACATTGGAAACATAGTCAAGGAAGTGCCTTTTTATAACGGATAAAATCCGATTTACGCATATACCGGATATAAATCCGATATATGCGTAAAACTGACATTTTCCGGTATATGCATATAACGGATTTCGCTTATATCGGACAAAAACCAGTGGGAACAATTGAATCCGATATATCCGAGGTTTACTGTACAAGCATATATTCATATTTTTTTGAGGTTCCATTCTGGCTTCAACCAGGAAGTATGACAGCGTTATCATCACAGTCAGAGCTAACGTTAAGAAGATTAAACTATATATGCAAAACAGATGAAAGTGTTCTGATTTCATCTCAAATGGTAACTTTTTCTAAATTAAAAAACACCCATACATATGTGTAAGAAATTCCGTGGCGCAACCCCGACCATTTTCTACGTGCTCTGCAGCGTTAAATCATTTTCATTTGCAGGAAATGACAAGTGGTTGGAATGGAAACGTAGCAGTGGAACATCTTCCTATGGTGAATGATCTGGGTGTCACTGTCACATCCTCGACCATGATCCCCCCCCCCCCCCCACACACACACACCGCGGTATGAAATGAGAGTAATCATTACTCCACCATCCCCTACTCCTCTCGCACCTCTTGGATGTGGCACGCTCCCAGTGAGCTGCACGACCCCTGTTAGCCCCCCCCCCCAAGACAGATGACCACCTGGGTTAACTGGAGTCCTGGACCCCGGCCCCCCCCTGTCTGCCCTGATTCGCTTTCATTAAGAGCTAAGAGGACTATCTGACCCTCGCTGCCCGTCTCCAAGTGGCGCTCAGCTATTATGGCCTGTAAGCTTTATTTAATGGGTTTAACATCCACTTTCACCATACTCCTCCCTGGGGGGGGGGACACAGAGGAGATGAAACACACAAGCACACATTCAAACCACCCCCCCTCTTCTTCCTCCGCCGTGCGACACATCCACCTGACGCTCATGTTTGTGTTCAAAATTCAATTACCCACTTATTGATACTTCACAGGGATATTTAAGATGCAGACACGAGCTGTGATTTCCCAGGGGAGCTACCGGTTCCTCTTTATGTCCCAGTCGGGGGGGTGCTCCCCCCCCCCCCCCTCCGTGCATTTTCGCCTCATCGACACACACACACAAAAACAAACACATTTGCACTCTAGTCCCAGCCCCTTACTATGCCTGTTCAAGAGGTGTCCTTATTAATAGGCAATCAGTCAAAAATCATTCATTAAAAAAGCCTAAAAGGTTTTACAGCCGCGGTATGATTAGCCGGGAAAGAAAATTCAATGAATTCCTAATGCCTTTATGGAAATGAGGTGTCATTTCCGATCTGCTCAGGGAGGAAGCAGGCAGGCAGAGATGAGAGGATGTGTGTGTGTATGCGTGGAAAGCGCTGCCTCTTCTCCTTTTTCACACAGCGCCAGCACTGATCCTGTCTGGTATATGAACAGCGTCTACGAGATACAGCCGCAGTCTCATTTGCTTGCAAAATGTTTGCAGGGAAACCCCCCCACACACACACACCCACAATGAAGCACTGTATTTAGCAGTGTAAGAATAAAGCAAGGTTAACTCTACAAAAAAAAAATCATTGAAAAGTCCGCTTTGAATTCTGAGGAATCCGCGGTAAAAAACATGATTCAAGGAGAAAACAGGAGTCCGGTGTAATAGGAGCGGTGAAGTGAGGCACCCCCCCCCCCCCCCCCTGCTCCTCATTCAGTGACTGTCAGCAAAGGCACTTCATAACCACCCGTCCGGGTGGTCAGCCCGCCTTGATGGATGGATCGAGGCACATTAGCAGCAGTGGGGCCCGAGTGAATTGCAATCATATTCGGCGGCAGGCACACTTCTAATAGGCCTGAGATTGATCCTGGGGGTGTGGAGGAGAAGGAGGCGTTGAATGAGGAACCATTAGGAACTGTCAAGACGGGGTGACCTTCGGGCTTCACCTTCACCAGGGGTCGGCACAGGTGGTATTGGAATGAGCGAGGGACGACGACAGGTGGTTCTGTCCGATTCAGATTTCAACTTATACAGTGGAACCTCCGTTTTCCAATGCCACGATTTAAGTTGACACATGAAAAAAAATAGTGCTGCCACTAAGAAATTATTGAATATCAAACAAATTTTTCGAATAAAAACAAAAAAAAATGCTTTTTCATTGTTTTTATGTTTATTTTTAATACAACCAGGACATAAAAAGTCACATGAGATAATAATAAGTAATCATTCATTTTCTACCGACACCCTGGACTGGTGGCCAGCCAATCACAGGGCACATATAGACAAACAACCATTCACACTCACATTCATACCTATTTGACAATTTGGAGTCGCTAATTAACCTAGCATGTTTTTGGAATGTGGGAGGAAAACGGAGTACCCGGCGAAAACCCACGCAAACTCCACACAGAGATGGCAGAGGGTGGAATTGAACCCTGGTCTCCTAGCCGTGAGGTCAGCGCACTAACCACTTCAGCGCCGTGCCGCCCCATAATAATAAGTAATCGGTTATGTTCATTCATTCATTCGTTTTCGACCGCTTTTCCTCACAAGGGTCGCGGAGGTGCTGGAGCCTATCCCAGCTGTCTTCGGGCGAAATGCGGGGTACACCCTGGACTGGTCGCCAGTCAATCACAGGGCACATATAGACAAACAACCATTCACACTCACATTCATACCTATGGACAATTTGGAGTCGCTAATTAACCTAGCATGTTTTTTTGGAATGTGGGAGGAAACCGGAGTACCCGGAGAAAACCCACGCATGCACGGCGGAGAACATGCAAACTCCACACAGAAGATGGCCGAGGGTGGAATTGAACGCGGGTCTCCTAGCTGCGCGCTAACCACTCGATCGCCGTGCAGCCCTTTTTCAAGATCTTTTTTGGAAAAATATAAGACCAAAAAAAAAAATCATGTTTTCAAAGACTGGCGTGTGTGTGACTGACAGGAAGAAAAGCTCTGACTCTGTTTGTATAAATTTTTTGACTTTTGTGTTTTTCAGATTTTTTCTAAAAAAAAACAAAACAACAAAAACTGCCCAAACAACCATTCACACTCACATTCATATGAACAATTTGGAGTCGCTAATTAACCTAGCATGTTTTTTTGGAATGTGGGAGGAAACCGGAGTACCCGGAGAAAACCCATGCATGCACGGCGGAGAACATGCAAACTCCACACAGAAGATGGCCGAGGGTGGAATTGAACTTGGGTATCCTAGCTGTGAGGCCTGCGCACTAACCACCTCTACTGTGCAGCCCTTCTTCTTGTGAGCCGAATTCTGGTAGTTTTTTTGTTGTTGAGGAACGTAGTTCCGGCGAGTTGTTGAGGTTTTTTGTCTTAAAACAATATGCGATCAAATGAGTAATCATGAGAATCAAATTCGGGCCTCCTGTGAGGTCTGCGTAGTAACCACTCGTCCACCGTGCAGAGTCAGTATTTAAGAGTCAAATTGCATGTTGAGTACTATAAATGTGTACATGTTGGCAGGTGGATGTAAACAGGATGGGCTTAACGTATAAGCTCTGAATGTTGAAATATGACTATATATTGCCATATTAGTCTATGAGTCAGGTGTAGCCCGCTATCTAAATCAGGGGTATTCAACGTTTCATCAAGATAAGGTACGACTTTCTCTTCTTTTCCTCATAACTTCCCTAGCGCAATTACACTTTTCAAGGCCGTACTTAACGGGATGCAGGAAGTGTTATTGCGGCGACGTTTGCTGACTGCAACAGAGTGAGGCTGAAGGGCAGAGTTGTTGCTAATAAAGAACTAGCATACCGAATAGGCGTTACTGTCTGTTTGGAAGCATGGCAACTTTGACTTGCCTTTCTTTTTTTATGAGATTATAAGAGACTTTTTCAGGCCTGAATTGATTGGATTTTAGACTTTTTTTTAAGACCCCGTGGACGCCCAGTTAAACACTTGTGTTTTTTTTGTTGTTGTTGTGCTTAACAGGTCCTGTCATAACACAGGGCTCTACATTAAAAAATTAAAAAACAAAAATTACTTGCCCATGGGGAATCCTTAAGGTGAGAACTACTTGCCCCATGTAAAATGAAAAGACTGCCATAATTACGTATATCATATATCAGTATATGCTGATAATTCATCAGATAATAGTACTGACTGAATAGTACTGTATTTGGAGGAATGTCTGAAAAATTGTGGAGATGTATGTTAACATGGCATGCCATACTACCTTACACATCGTAGTAAGCAATGATATTTATAAGTTGTGCACCACAATGAAACATTATTGAATAGACACGTTTGTGTACTAGTAAAGTGTTTTTAATCCAGAAAAAAATGCAATAATTTGTGAAGCAACGGTGAGGAAAAAATACACAAAGAAATGGAAGCGCTAGATTTTTGTAAGCTTGTGCAAAATCAGTACTTGGTATTGGATCTAATCGGTGGTGTTTTCATTGTGACCGCTTCAAATTGTCACAGCAATGTGATTCGCTCACCTGTCACCATCATTTAAATTTGCTGCCGCTAATAAAATACTTGTTTAGGAGGCACTGTTTCATTACTTTTTGGTGTTTTTTTTTTCCTTCAGAAGTTGTTTAAGAATTAAGACGATGTTGGCAGGGACGCCATGATAGATGTTTTCGTAGTTAAACCATCGCTGATTGGTTAATCGCGAACAAGAACGGGTGTGGGTAAAACGCGGACTGTGGACCGCGGTCTAAATAAACGATGCTGATTGGTCCATTTCAAGATTTGCAAGGATCGGTTTGCAAATTACAGTAAACCTCGGATATATCGGATTCAATTGTTCCCACTGGTTTTGTCCGATATAAGCGAAATCTGTTATATGCGTATACCGGAAAATGTCCGTTTTATGCATATATCGGATTTATATCCGGTATATGCGTAAATTGGATTTTATCCGTTATAAAAAGGCACTTTGTTGACTATGTTTCCAATGTACCTGGGCGCGCAGGCAACGCTGCAAACGCTGCAAATGACGTCGTATAGCGGCCTGTCACGATTCGGCGAATCGGAGCGCCACGATGCGGCGATATATCCGATATATGCGAGGGAAATTTAATGGAAATGCATTGGAACGGGACTGGAGATTTTGTCCGAAATAGGCGAAATCCGTTATAAAAAAATCCGATATATGCAATGAATTTTTATTGGAAATGCATTACAGAAAAATTGGTTCTTTTTTTTATCTGTCCGTTGTGAGCGAATTTCCGATATATCCGAGGTTTACTGTACCACCGGAATTACGCGGTCCATGTTTTACCAACACCCAACAAGAACCGCTTTAAAAAAAAAAAACTCTTGGCAGTATGGCATGCCAAAGTACACTTCCCCGACCGGAATATCACCGATTGGATTTACTTGCCGGAATTTTGTTTTAACTTGCCCCGGGCCATCGGTACATCGTTATTGTCGAGCCCTGTAACATCTAAATATGGAGACAATCCTCATTAATGGCGTGTTTTTAGTGTTAAACAGTCGCTCGCAGGACACAGGTATAGGATAGAGTACCGTCACCAACCGGGCCCAATCATAAGCAGAGTCCCTTCAGAGTATCCCTAAGGAACACTCAGCTTTCAATTACCTCCAATAACAGCACTTATCAGAGCACTGAGCTTTCCCCGGAGGCGTAAGGCCCGATGCCCATGCTCAGCAGCCCGCGACAGAGGTATTCATCACAAGGAGGGAGTAACAGCTGGGCCGAAGGAAGAGGCACGCGTCAAGCCCCAATGGGAATAAACCAGGCCGGCATCACACAGTCATTGTTGGAGGTGCTGGTGGGAGTTGGCAGGGAGGGGGGGGTAAAGGGTGTGTCACGCTATTCTATTACATCCAAGCTGATGTATTAACATGAAACCGTGATGTGTCTCGAGGAAAAAAAAAAAAAAAAAAAAAAAATCAACAGTGGCTCAGCTGCTATCCAGAGCAGAAGGGAATGATTTTTATGTGTTTTATTAAAGTCTGGCTCAGGTCGCCTTTCCGACTGGGTGAGTTTTCACAGCTTGATTGTGCCCTGCCTATTAACCAGCTTCCCTTTTAATAGTCCACATGTCCGTGAGGGGGGAGGGGCAATAAATCCGCCCCCCCCCCCCCCCAACACGTGCTTTGCCTCTACCGAGTCTTCTCGTTTACGGGTCCTGAGGACGACCGCAAACTAGATGAAAAAGTAGCTGAGATTTACAAGACCTCCCCTGACAGCTCGGAAAAGGAGAAAATTAAACTAGAGAGCATTAAACAGGTCCCCCCCCCATTACAGGGCAGCTCCGACACCAATAATAACCATCATTGTGTCCCGTCAAGCACCAACACATGACATGATTGCAAATCCTATAGTCCTCCGCCTATGACAGCTAACATCTTTATACCAAGTGGATTACATGCTCTTCTGGGTTCGAAAGAATTCAAGGAGATCAGACTCGTTATGTTATGATTGTTTAAAATGGTGAAGAAAAGCCATGAGAACAGGGTAATAACTAATAAAAACATCTAACATTTATGACAAAATGAAATTCAAGTACGGAACAATAGAAAGTGCTAATATGTGGTATTGCATTTCTTTATTATTGGGACGATTGGGAGTGACAAATGTCCACTGATCAATTATCAAACACCCGCATGTCTATAGCTCCACAGTTACTAGGGCTGCCCACATCTGATATTGATATACCGTATTTTCCGGACTATAAGTCGCACTTTTTTTTCTTTCCATAGGTTGGCCGTTCCTGCGACTTATACTCCAGAGCGACTTATAAATGAAAAAAAAGTGTTTATGTTCCATAAACACTGGACACCTTTTGTGTTCATGTTTATTTTTTGTGTAGCTGAATAAGCATTGTGTTAGCATATCTTACATCTATTCAGCCTGTTCTATATTATTTTATTGTTAGAACTTGCCTTCCAAGATGTCCATTTTGGTCAAGTACTGTAAATTCCGGACTAGAAGCCGCTACTTTTTCCCCAAACTTTCAACCCTGCGGCTTATTCAGTGATGCAGCCAATGTATCAGGGCTCGACAATAACGATGTACCGATGGCCCGGGGCAAGTTAAAACAAAATTCGGGCAAGTAAATCCAATCATTAATATTCCCGTCGGGCAAGTGCACTTTAGCATGCCGTACTGCCAAGAGTTTTTTTTAAAGCGGTTCTTGTTGGGTGTTGGTAAAACACGGACTGCGTAATTCCGGTGGTAATTTGCAAACCAATCCTTGCAAATCTTGAAATGGACCAATCAGAATCGTTTATTTAGACCGCGGTCCGTAATCCACAATCCGCGTTTTACCCACACCCGTTCTTGTTCGCGATCAACCAATCAGCGATCGTTTTACTAGGAAAACATCTATCATGGCGTCCCTGCAAACATCGTCTAATTCTTCAACAACTTCTGAAGGAAAACACCAAAAAGTGATGAACCAGTGCCTCCTAAACAAGTATTTTATTAGCGGCAGCAAATCAAATGATGGCAAAGGTGAGTGAATCACGTTGCTGTGACAATTTGAAGTGGTCACAATGAAACACCACCGATTAGATCCAATACCAAGTGCTGATTTTGCACAAGCTACAAAACCTAGCGGTCTCATTTCTCTGTGTATTTTTCTCACCTTTGCTTCACAAATTATTGTTTGACCATTGAGCATTTTTTTCTGGATTAAAAACACTTTACTAGTACACAAATGTGTCAAATGTTTCATTGTGGTGCACAACTTATAAATATCACTGCTTACTACGACTACCATGTGTAAGGTAGTATGGCATGCCATGTTAACATACATCTCCACAATTTTTCAGACATTCCTCCAAATACAATGCATCAGTACTATTATCTGATGAATTATCAGCATATATTGATATATGATATCATTATGGCAGTCTTTTCATTTTACATGGGGCAAGTTCGGGCAAGTAGTTCTCACCTTAAGGATTCCCCATGGGCAAGTCATTTTTGTTTTTAACGTAGAGCCCTGTGTATATAATTTTTCTAACGGTCGCCAGGGGCTCTCAAGTAGAAAAGGTAAGATTAAGACCGGTGCAATATATGCGTCGAGGAAGACTGCAACTTCTTGTCTTGTGCATAAATGAAATTAGCGTGAACATACCCTCATTATGGAAAATGCAAAAAGAAAGGCATATGACGCAGCTTTCAAGCTAAAAGCAATCGAGCTGTCCGATAAAGAAGGAAACAGAGCTGCTGCATGTAAACTTGGCATAAACGAATCGATGGTGAGACGCTGGAAACGGCAGCGGGAAGAACTGGAGCAATGTAAAAAGACCGTGGCGTGTTGTTACCATGTTGCTACTGTTTTACTGCCGCGTCACAGGCACCGTTTGTGAAGAAAGTTATATTATTATTATTATTATTGTTAAGTTATATTATTAAAACTTTGAAAACTCTCTCTGTGTACCGTCTTTCTTTGTAAATATGTTTACATGTATGTACAAAATCGGTTTTCCTCTAAAAATGTAGTGGGTGAGGCTTATAATCAGGTGTGCTCTACGTATAGTCCGGAAATTACGGTAGTTAAAATAAATTACCTGTAAAAAATGAGACTTATACTCCAGTGCGACTTATGTATGTTTTTTCTATCTAGTTATGCATTTTTGGCCTCGTGCGACTTATACTCCGGAGCGACTTATAGTCCAGGAAATACGGTAATCGGTCTGATATCAGCACTCCAGCACAAGCAGTCCATTCCAGATGGATAGAGCCCATGTGATCACAACAGTAGCATGTACTAGCATGCCATGAAAATAGCAAGGACCAAAAAAATATATATATATTGCAGCCAAAAAACAAAACACACCACCTACATATATTGTTAGATGTTACAGAAATTTGCTTTGATGCGTCCCACCATTTTTCTATGTTTGACCCCTGGTGGAAAAAATTTGGACACCCCTGCCGTAAATCTTGCAAACTTCACTTTTGAATTGTATAAGCTTTGTGTATTACTAAAAAACGTCAGAGCCCATTCACACAGTAAGTAGTTAGTAGTAATATTATGCTTAGTTTGCGAGGATTCACAGTAATTTCAGTTGTTTGAATTGAAAGGCATGCTGGTGGTAAGCAATTCCAGTGCTTGGGTGCTATTGCACACTGGAAAACAAAACACCCGTTTTCTCTTAGGAAAACACGAGCACTTAGCTATATCTCTCTAATCCACACTCCACATGGATTATGACAATGGAGGTAGTGAAAGGGGAAAAGGATTAAAAAGTAGATTTTGCATGCATCACATGCTTGGAGCACTTGTTATATTATCAGCTGCTGCCGTGACAGTGTTTCTAACCTTTCTCCACGATAACAAGATTGACCTAAATCTGTTATTTGTCAAGGTCAACGTGTTGGACATGAGGTGATTCCAAATAATAACTTAAAAATGTCTACCTAGGATAATGTGGTACTGAATTACAGCTATTACTGCGTGTCTAGGCGCCATCTAGTGGTGAAACTATAACCTCCAGTGTAGACTTTTTAATGTTTTTCGATTATAATATGAATACATATTATGACAGCTGTCAAGTCATTGTCATAACTATTAATTTGTGCTATATGAAGCATTATTATGACTGTTCTTATGTTGCTCGTGGTACTTACATTCTTCTAAGCCCAGTTGGTAAGCAAGGTTCTGAAGACCTTTGACCTTCTCCATTAGGTTCGCTGTTGTCAAGCTGCCCAGCTCTGCAAAAATAACAAAAAAAAAAACATAATTAACATTACATATGTCCCTATCAAATTCTCCATACCCTGCAAAAATCATAATTACCTTTTAACATTTCAATGTCCTCGCTCTCAAGCTCAGCCATCCACTTGGGGGGTGAATTTGTGATGGGCTACAGAAACCACAAAACATTTCATTTAAAAAAAAAAAGGGGAACACGAAAAAAAAAATCCAACACTCAAAACAGATACTAATAACTCACATTTTTATAAGATGCAGCAAATTCGGCAACTCCAGGCACTATATATATATATAAAAAAAAGAGGACTTTCATTAAAACAACAAAGAAAAACAAGATGTCTCCTTACAAATTGTAGTTCTTCTTACACTGCTCTGGCCAAAGGTCTGGTGACGCTCTGTCCAGTTTTTCCAAACTGAGTAAAGATGTTTCAAAGTCTTCACCTGTTAAGACAAGAACACTTTTTGTTTTGTGCAGAAATTATCTAGTATAATTGTGGTATCGCATTAGCCATGTTTGTTGTTATACTTTATAATGATGCACAATTGCATGGTCTCATACAGAAAAGGTGTTTGCGCGGTCAACTGTCAGGGATTGATGCTTTCTATATTAGTGCAGACCTGCCAACATGTACACAACTGCAGTACTCAACATGGAATATGACTCGAATACACTTGCGTGCTCTCCATTTTGTTGCATTTTTCTGCTTTCAGTTTCAAATTCAGATTGTACAGTACAAATATATTAATAGATATCAGTTTTAGTATTTGAAATGATAGTATTTCAATGCATAGCTGTTGATACAGCTCTTTTGTGTGACGTCATTAGGTTGTACTGGTGTACTTAATGAAGTATCCGGTCAGTATAGTATATCGACAGTATAGCAGTCATATAATTGTCTTCTTTCTTGATAAAAAGGTGACGAATGCTGTCATTAATTGAGCCTACCGTTTGTAACCGAGACAATATTTAGCAATAAGAGACTAAGCTAAGATATAGTGAATGTGTTATTTTGGTACATACAAGCTCAAGAGAGTATAAAATATAGCTATTAGGCGTAGCCGACACTAACGAGTCTCATTTCACGAAAGCTTGTTCGTTACGCTGTTAAATTATAAAGTATTGTGTGATTTCACTCAAATGTTGTATTAACGAAGACGTGCATTTAATGCTACGTTTAGCTGTTTATGTGTCAAATGTCCACTGTTACTGTTGTTACATTGGACAAACACCGTGGCTACTTGAAGCTTTCGGTCAAACAGATACTTTTAACAGCCCACACGCAAATCGTAAAATGTACACTTTGACTCGTTATCGTGTTCGAGTGAGATAGACGACGGTTTTCTGTCCAAAAACACTACGAAATTCCGACATAGACGTAGAACAGCTCGGTAAAGAATTAGAATTTACCTCCATTTGGAGACGCCATCTTCGAAATGAACACGTGACTGAAGTGAGCCAATGGCAGCAGACTTTATGAGCGCTCTCGTATTGATGCAATTCCCCTCATGGCCGCTAGGTTTTTTTTTTTAAAACAGTATAATATAATATATGAAAAACGCAGAGAAAGTCACAGCGGTAAAATATTAAATGTGAAAATACTTTATAAAAACATAGTTATCATAAGTGAAGCATTATTGGAACACACATACTAGAAGAATATCAATTTATTAACATAGTTGCATATAAGCATTTCTATGTCACTAGAAAAATGGATACAAATACTGACATAAAGAAATGGTTTAAGACATATGCTACTGTCAAATTGACTCCCAAAATAATTAAAGTGTTTTAGATTCACAGTTTCGAGGCACTTGACATACTGTTAATTATGACAACATGAGGAATTATGGAAAACAAACTGCAAGTTAAAGAAGGTTGGTGGTCATGAGTGAGATCCTACCAACTTGGACACATGGTACCGTACCTTGAAAAAAAATATCAATACAAGTACGATCGTGTAACAAATGACCTCCTTATTGTTTTGGTAACAAATGTTTAGCGTCATTTTCAAGTAAAACTCTTCAAAAGTCCCAGGCCTCCATCCACTTCACTTTCGCCATTGCGCTCCCAGGTTCGTGTGCCAAAGGTCCAGTCATTCCGTAGGAAAGCGGATGGAACAGGTAAAAACTATCAAAGAGAAATTTGAACTATAATTCACAAATATCTACATATATATATATATATATAGCAATGCAAAAGTGAAAATCTCACCTGTAAAGAATAACTAACAGAATAAACACCTCCGAGACTCTTTGTAGCTGCTCACAAAACAGCGCGGGGAGCACGAGGTCGGCCATCTTCAACAGGAAGTCCAGTGTAATTCCTGTGAGGAGCAAGCATTGCTATACATATGTGTTTCCTCTTTAGCATAACAAGCAGTACCTGTTAGCATGCTGCTAAACAGCATAGCAGGAAAATAGTGATGGTAGTAGAGAACCCGGCCCATTGTGTAGAAGGGTATGTAGTGTAGGAGCCAACCAAGGAAAAATAGGCCTCCTCCTTTTGTGAGCACCAAACAAAGTTCTGAAACACAGTAAACAGGAGTTTATTTCTGTCCCTGGAGGTATAATAACATTGCCATAAGGGTACCACTCCTGAGTCCATCCTACCTCTCCTTTTTTGGCTCACATTGACACCTCTTTGAAAGGCAACCGAAGTCACTGCAACCAGGATCAGATACATTCCCAAACATGCCAGATTCAGCCACCACACCACCTAAAAACATGTTTTTTTTTCATAGTAAAGTGTGTAGATTGAACCACAATGAATACTTCAATGCTTACAGGGTTGCCAAGCAAGTAGACACGATACTCGGTTTCATTCACTCCGGAGAACCTCAGTCCCTGCACAAGAAAAAGGAATATTTACTTGAAATGAATAATTGGTTTTCACAATAGATTCCACCCCAACGTACCTGGTAGTTGATAGGCCAGTGCCAGGGTTTGGAGGTCACCTCGTTGTCTTTAGGCTTCAAACCGCTGTTACCCTGAAGAAAGGTACATTTCAACATTCATTCATTTTCTACTGCTTTTTCCTCAGGAGGGCACAAGGGTGCTGGAGCCTATCCCGGCTGTCTTTGGGCGAGAGGTGGGGTACACCCTGGACTGGTCGCCGGCCAATCACAGGGCACATATAGACAAACAACCAAACCGGAGTACCCGGAGAAAACCCATGCATGCACGGGGAGAGGCGGGGTACACAAGTACAATCACAAGGCACATATAGACAAACAACCATTCACACTCACATTCATACCTATGGACAATTTGGAGTCGCTAATTAACCTAGCATGTTTTTTTGGAATGTGGGAGGAAACCGGAGTACCCGGAGAAAACTCACGAATGCACGGCGGAGAACATGCAAACTCCACACAGAGATGGCAGAGGGTGGAATTGAACCCTCGTCTCCAAGCTGTGAGGTCTGCGCGCTAACCATGCGCGCTAACTTTATGGAAAAGTTAAGTATTACATATTACACGTCTTCATGCGAGAGGCGGGGTACACACTGAACTGGTGGCCAGCCAATCACAGGGCACATATAGTCAAACAACCATTCACACTCACATTCATCCCTATGGACAATTTGGAGTCGCTAATTAACCTAGCATGTTTTTGGAATGTGGGAGGAAACCGGAGTACCCGGAGAAAACCCACGCATCAAATTGCTACTTTTATATCTCATAATAATCTTCTAACATTACAACTTTTTTTCTCTGGAAAAAATTACGTTATTTTTGTAATATTGCAAGTTTATTCTGGTAATGTCATATCTTTTTTTTTTTGGAAAAAATATGACTTTATTTTTGTAATATTGCATTATTTTTAAAAGTATAATATGTACTACTTTATCCATGTAAAATCACTATTTTTCCCTTGTAATATTCATGCATTCATTCATTCATTTTCTACCGCTTATCCTCAGGAGGGTCGCAAGGGGGTGCTGGAGCCTATCCCATGCGTCTTTGGGTGAGAGGCGGGATACACCCTGGACTGGTGGCCAGCCAATCACAGGGCACATATAGACAAACAACCATTCACACTCACATTCATACCTATGGACAATTTGGAGTCGCTAATTAACCTAGCATGTTTTTGGAATGTGGGAGGAAACCGGAGTACCCGGAGAAAACCCACGCATGCACGGGGAGAACATGCAAACTCCACACAGAGACGGCTGAGGGTGGAATTGAACCCTCGTCTCCAAGCTGTGAGGTCTGCGCGCTAACCATGCGCGTTAACTTTATGGAAACGTTAAGTATTACATACATATGTGGGGTAGTTAGCTGTTATGCTAGCTGAAGCATATGAATCTTATTAAATCTCATTAAATACAATGATACACTCAAAAGTACTCATTTATTGCTGGAGCCTATCCCAGTGATCCCAGTGCGGGGTACACCCAGGACTGGTCGCCAGCCAATCACAGGACACATATAGACAAACAACCATTCACACTCACATTCATACCTATTTGACAATTTGGAGTCGCTAATTAACCTAGCATGTTTTTGGAATGTGGGAGGAAACCGGAGTACCCGGAAAAAACCCACGCATGCACGGGGAGAACATGCAAAACTCCACACAGAGATGGCCGAGAGTGAAATTGAACCCCGGTCTCCTAGCTGTGAGGTCTGCGCGCTGACCACTCGACCGCCGTGCCGCCTTAAGTTTCAACATGCTTGCAGAAATGTACAATGTTATCTTTCACTTACTCGTATCATAACAATGTGGGACTCCATTAGGATTTCAAGAAAATGGGGCTTCAGCACAGACAAGCTGATGTTGGGCACTGCGGAAGAAGAGAACAGTTAAAACCTCAGTTTTGGAATGCTGGAATGAAAACATTCACCACAATTTCGCCTAAAAAAACAAACTTAAACTATATTAGGAAAGCAGGAAGTGATCAAATGTAACAGTTACTGATTGTAAAAGTACCAGATGGAGGGGTAGGGTTTAATAAGCTTTGCTTCTTCCTACTTCTTTTGGACATGTGGAACTGTGAACTGATTATGTGATGCATTCAATTGTAATCTGATGCATGTTCAAATGAAATTAAACCATTACCATTACCATGGTCTTCATTCATTCATTCATTCATTTTCTTATTTGCTTATCCTCACAAGGGTCGCGGGGGCGCTGGAGCCTATCCCAGCTGTCTTCGTGCGAGAGGCTGGGTACACCCTGAACTGGTCGCCAGCCAATCACAGGGCACATATAGACAAACAACCATTCACATTCATACCTACGGACAATTTGGAGTCGCTAATTAACCTAGCATGTTTTTGGAATGTGGGACGAAACCGGAGAAAACCCACGCATGCACGGGGAGAACATGTAAACTCCACAAATAGATGGCCGAGGGTGGAATTGAACCCGGGTCTCCTAGCAGTGAGGCCTGCGCGCTAACCACTCGATCGCTGTGGAGCCCGGTTCATGGTCTCGGTTATCCTAATGTAGCGTTGTTGTACCTTTTGGTACATTGATAGTAAAAGGGGACCCATTATGTGTATTGAATTGTGGACTCCTATAGAGCAGCTACACACAATAACCCGAACAGAAAACTTTCTAGATCTTTGGTACATTGATAATAAAAGGGGACTCATTTTGCGGTGCTGTGTATTGAATCGTGGACTCCTATAGAGCAGATACACACAATAACCCGAACAGAAAACTTTTTGCAGTGTTTCCATGCCTTAATGGTCTGTATAATTTACCCCACACCCAGCCTTCCTCTAGGTATGCCCACCCCGCTGTGATTCGCCATACTCCCAAGCGCTCCCGAGGACTTCCAGATACACAGGTCCACGTTAACTGAGTGTGGGCAATCTGCAGTCCATGTAAGCCCGGTTCATGGTCTCGGTTATCCTAATGTAGCGTTGTTATACCTTTTGGTACATCGATAGTAAAAGGGGACCCATTGTGCTCATTATCTGGCGCTGTGTATTGAATTGTGGACTCCTATAGAGCAGCTACACACAATAACCCGAACAGAAAATTTGTGGTTTTTGGTGTGAATTGAGGGACACCTACACTTGGGATTGATGTGATCTTCAATATTCCACTGAGAATTGAGAGTCTCCTTCAAGTAGGGACTGCACGTGACCTCCACTTGTTCCCAGCCCCTGAAAAAAAAAAAAAAGTGCGGTCAAGCCTGGATTTTTTGAATTTTTTTTTTTTTTTTTTTTTTTTAACATCCGGGTTGGATAGGATTCCACTTACCACTTGGGAAGGGTTTTCCCAGAAGAGAAAAGCACGCAACCGGTAGCTTTGTGCAGAAAGCGAACTTTGCTGCGCAGCACCTTCACCGGGTCACCTGTGCGACCTCCACACACCTCAACCCTCCAAAGGTCGTTGTTGTCACCTGTACCGTTCTGACGGAAAAGCGAAAGCAATGAGTGTGGCTTGGTAAGATATATTAAAAAATAACTATATATGTAGCATATATGCTACATGCTGTAAAAGTGTCATGCAATCTGCTATTATTATTTATTATTTTATATTTATATATTTTATATTTAAATATTTTTATTTAAATATTTTATATTTAAATATTTTTATATTTAAATATTTTATATTTAAATATTTTAAAATTTGTTATTATTATTATTATTATTATTATTATTATTATTATCATCATTATGCTTGTGTCCCTTTTTTCAGGAGCACTTTGTAAACAACAGACCACATCAAATAACAAAATTGATAAAACCATCAAAAGGTTGGCTCAAGCCATGATGCCAGTTCGTATGTTGAGTTTAAATGAAATACTTTGGAAAGAACGGACGGGCCGTATTCAAACACTTGGCGGGCCGGATGTGGCCCCCTGGGCCGTAGTTTGCCCACCCCTGTGCTACATGAATAATAATATATCTCATTATTTATTATGTGCGAGTACACCCTTAAATCTTACTCACCATGCCATAACCTGTAACCTGGAAGTGCTTCTTCGTCAGCGGGGCCTCGTGGAGGTGACTGTGAAGGTTACGAGTCGTTCTGAGAAAAAAACATGAAGAAATAAACAAAAAAAAAACATCGCTGAAAAATGCTAGTTTTCATGTAACGGCGATAATTCAACTTTATTGTTCTCACTCTTTGTGCTCCAATCTGATGACGTCACCATGACGGACGAGATCAGGCGCTCCCCACTGAGCTGGAACGTACCAAACAATGTAATTAATACATGTTATGATTATGAAGTCAAACTTAGGTCTCCTTACAGTTTGTATCATTCTGCCTGTGAACCAGCCACAAGTTGTTGTAGTCCTTGTGCAAGTAGGCTGTAACCTAAAAACACACATATGAAATATATATTCAAAGGAGGGCCCAATGTAGTACGTGTATTATAATTAAGGATGTTTTTATCGTGTCCTGACCTGCTGCTGTTTCGCCCCCACTCCCTCGGGGTATAAGTGCCAATGAGAGTGCAAATAGCCCCCAGCAATGCGAAGGTTTTTCAACGTGATGGTGGAGCCATATGCCAGGTCTACAGAAGAATAGCACGTCGTTACATACATGTAATATATGTATGTATTGTATTACATACAATATTTTAGGAAATACATTATTATATTATTATTATATATTAATATTATTATTATATATAATATATATATATCAATATTATATATATTAATATTATTATTAAAACATTCTTATAAATAAAATATGTTAATATTATAAAATATTATTAATATTTTATGAAATAAAACACTACATTATATATATATATAAATATTATTACTATATATAATCATATATATATATGATTATATATATTAATATTTTTATTAAAATATTATTATAAATAAAATATATTATTATTATAAAATATTATACTATTATATATATATATTATTATATATAATATATTATTATTATTATTATTATATAATATTTATATTATATATAAATATTATTAGAACATTATTGTAAATAAAATATGTTAATATTATAAAATATTATTAAATAAAAATATTATTCTATTATTAATATATATATATTAATATTATTATACATATATATATAATATTAATATATATATTAATATTATTATACATATATATATATATAATATTAATATATATATTAATATTATTAAAACATTGTAAATAAAATATGTTAACATTAAAATATTAGTAAAATGTTATGAAATAAAACATATTATATATATAAATATTATTATTATATATAATATATAGTATTATTATATATTAATATTAGTATTAAAATATGATGAATAAAATATATTGATATTATAAAATATTAATATTTTATTAAATAAAATATTGTCTCACACTCAGGCATGGATGCGTTGTGCAGGTTGTTCATATAATATTAATATTATATATATTAATATTATTATTAAAATATTATTATAAATAAAAGCTAGGAGACCAGGGTTCAATTCCACCCTCGGCCATCTCAGCTGGGATAGGCTCCAGCACCCCCCCGCGACCCTCGTGAGGAAAAGCGGTAGAAAATGAATGAATGAATGAATGAATTATAAATAAAATATACTAATATTATAAAATAGTAATATTTTATGAAATAAAATATTAAATTATTATTATTATATATAATAATATATATATATATATATATATATATATATATATAATATATATATATAATACTAAAATTATATATATTCATATTATTATTAAAACATATTAATATAATGAAATATTATTAATATTTTATGAAATAAAATATTGTGTCTCACACTCGGGCATGGATGCGTTGTGCAGGTTGTTCCCAATGAGGCGAGACTGGAAAGCGGAACTGAAGAAACCATCTCCAGGTCCACTGGTAAGAAACGGAGCAAACATGATTCATTGCGTTGACATCACACTGCATCCAACACTTGACCCTCACCTTTTGTTTAGCACAACAAAGTGGACTGCAAATATTGTAACATAGAGGAAGACGGGAAGCAGGATGAGCGCGAAGACACGAGCCAGGAGGTGCTTCCCAAAGTCCACCTGGAAGCAGGAAATAACATTGAAAAATGTTTCGTTTCCATAATTCCTATCATACAGTGTATTTCTTTACCAGCATCAGGTCCAGATCACCCAAAAGCCTCCAGAGGTCAGACGCCGTATTCAGTCCCACCAGCAGGATGACAAACAAGCCCACAAACTTCACCCCGAGAGCTCCAGAAAGATTGACACCAGTTAGTACCATCCAGAACCACCAGGGGGCGGAAAAAGGCCTGAAACCAACAGAAGAAATGCAAAGCGTGTGAGCAGATTAAAGGTTGCCATCAACATCCAACCTCTTTATAAAATTACACTTTAAAACATAACATTTAACATTTTCTTGTATTATTATCGATACAGTATAATATTAAAATGTACCTGTATTGTTGCTGGTTGAACTTGACCATGCTCAGTACTGCTGCCATGATGAAGAACATGAGTATGGGGTCCAAGAGAATGTACTGGGAAATAGTGATGCAGCCAGTGTCTGTCAGGAAGACACGGCCAGTATGAAGACATATTCCTTCATCCCTCCAGGATTCTAATTTTTAATTAACACGTACCAAATATGAGCAGAGCAGCAGCGATGACAGCAGCAGTGTGAGAATGAGACACCTCCAACACGATGAGGTAGGCAAAGATGGGGAGAAAGGAGCCTAAGCCTGCACATAACTGGAGGGAAAAGAATAACATGCATTTGAACAGCAGCTATGGTTAGATGGAAGACAAAACATACTGTATTGATACAAATATAAGACAACTCTGAATAGAAGACGACCTCAGCTTTGCAAAACTAATCAGTCTCTGAGTCACCATTTTGTTCATGTACGCAATGCAACGCAATGCAACATAACATAACGCAACATAACACCACACAACATAACGCAACGCAACGTAACGCAACATAACGCAACGCAACATAACGCAACGCAACATAACAAAACATGACGCAATGCAACGTAACGCAACATAACACAACACAACCTAACGTAACAACACAACCTAACGTAACAACACAACGCAACATAACACAAACTAACGCAACGCAACATAACAAAACATGACGCAACGCAACATAACATAATGCAACGCAACATAACAAAACATGACGCAATGCAACATAACATAATGCAACGCAACGTAACGCAACATAACACAACATAACGCAACTCAACACAATGCAACACAATGTAACGTAATGTGACACAACGCAACATAACACAAACTAACGCAACATGACGCAACGCAACATGACGCAACATAACGCAACATAACGTAACGTAATGTAACGCTACATAACACAACATAACGTAATGTAACACAACATAACGAAACATGACACAACACAACATAACGTAATGTAACGCAATGCAATATAATGAAACATGACGCAACGCAACATAACACAAAGTAACACAATGCAATGTAACGCAACACAACGTAAAGCAGCGCAACGTAACGCAATGCAATATAATGAAACATGACGCAACGCAACATAACACAAAGTAACACAATGCAATGTAACGCAACACAACGTAAAGCAGCGCAACGTAACGCAGCACAACATAACAAAACATGACACAACATAACATAACGCAACATAACACAATGTAATGCAACACAACGTAATGTAACGCAACACAACGTACCGCAACATACCGAAACATGACAACACAACGTAGTGTAACGCAACACAACGTAACGCAACATAACGAAACATGACACAACACAATGTAATGTAACGCAACACAACATAACGCAACATAACGAAACATGACACAACACAACGTAATGTAACGCAACACAACGTAACGAAACATGACACGCAACATAACGTAACGCAACGCAACACAACGCAACATAACGCAACACAACACAACATAACGAAACATGACGCAACATAACATAACGCAACATAACGTAACGCAACATAACGCAACACAACACAACATAACGAAACATGACGCAACATAACATAACGCAACATAACGTAACGCAACATAACAACGCAACATAACATAACGTAACGCAACATAACATAACGCAACGTAACGCAACATAACGTAACGCAACATAACGTAACGCAACATAACGTAACGCAACATAACGTAACGCAACATAACGTAACGCAACATAACGTAACGCAACACAACGTAACGCAACACAACGTAACGCAACACAACGTAACGCAACACAACGTAACGGAACACAACGTAACGCAACACAACGTAACATAACAACGTAACATAACATAACGTAACGCAACACAACGTAACGCAACACAACGTAACATAACACAACGTAACGCAACATAACGTAACGCAACATAACGTAACGCAACATAACGTAACGCAACACAACGCAACATAACGCAACACAACACAACATAACGAAACATGACGCAACATAACATAACGCAACATAACGTAACGCAACATAACGCAACACAACACAACATAACGAAACATGACGCAACATAACATAACGCAACATAACGTAACGCAACATAACAACGCAACATAACATAACGTAACGCAACATAACATAACGCAACGTAACGCAACATAACGTAACGCAACATAACGTAACGCAACATAACGTAACGCAACATAACGTAACGCAACATAACGTAACGCAACATAACGTAACGCAACACAACGTAACGCAACACAACGTAACGCAACACAACGTAACGCAACACAACGTAACGGAACACAACGTAACGCAACACAACGTAACATAACAACGTAACATAACATAACGTAACGCAACACAACGTAACGCAACACAACGTAACATAACACAACGTAACGCAACATAACGTAACGCAACATAACGTAACGCAACATAACGTAACGCAACATAACGTAACGCAACACAACGTAACGCAACACAACGTAACGCAACACAACGTAACGCAACACAACGTAACGCCACACAACGTAACGCAACACAACGTAACGCAACACAACGTAACGCAACACAACGTAACATAACATAACGTAACGCAACATAACGTAACGCAACACAACGTAACGCAACACAACGTAACGCAACACAACGTAACGCAACACAACGTAACGCAACACAACGTAACGCAACACAACGTAACATAACACAACGTAACATAACAACGTAACATAACATAACGTAACGCAACATAACGTAACACAACATAACGTAACGTAACATAACGTAACGCAACATAACATAACGCAACATAGCGTAACGCAACATAACATACCCCTCTCATCCCCCAGTAGTTGTGGTGTTCATATTTATCTCCAGGCTTGGAGAAAGGAAAGGTGCCATCGTAGCCACTCATGTAACCAGCTAGTCCAATCAGCATCTGAAAAACAGCAAAAGTAGCCAAGAAACTAAATAACAAACACCATTCCTCCACATCTTTGTCTTACCTTTCCAAGAGGAGGGTGAACATCGAAAAAGAACGTCCTGTTGATGTAGTAGCTTCCCATCTTCCCGAAGTGTGTCTCATCCCAGCTGAAGGTCAAGGAGTTAGAAAAGGAAGGACATGAAATAAAAATTGACGCTGATGATTTATTTACATTTATTTACATGCACAACACTCACCACACATGAGGGGGCTCTTTTATTTTGTAGAGGCGTGTAGAAAAGGAGAGTCCAGCCACCAATAAAAGCAAACCGCTTCTGCTGGGGGGTTCATCACTGCTGGAACTTCTTCTTCTTCTATGGTAGCGCTCACCATGTGTCACATTTGATTCTTTTGACGAGTCAGAATCCTTTTTTTCATTTAGTGGAGCAGAACATGAAGTTCTAAAGGTGTCAATCTTTCTATTTCGTATGGTTGTGTCCCTTGCTGTGTACGACTGTGCGGTGCATTGTTGCTTTTCCATTTGAATACTAGACTGGAAAGAAAATGTCCATTACCATTCTTGAAATAGCACGTCAAGTGCTAATGTTTTGCTAATACATTTTCACGAAGCACCATTGGGGTACACTTGAACGCATCGATTTCACAAGTGTCAATGCTGTCCCTGAATGCGTCACAATGTATTGTACGAGTTACGGTGCGTTAAATTAGTGCTATACTTATCCTAGCTTGTCCATTTTTAAATCCATTCTTTCATTTAAAAGAGTATTCCCAAAACATATCCACACGTCTGCAGATTCGCGCTCATATAAATTACTCTCTGGTTAAGAAATACAATGTTTAAGTTCGCAACATAATATAAAAAAATAATAAATACGACTTAATACAGGAGCTAGCTTCACACAGGTCGCCAGGCTTCCATAAGCGCGGTGCTTTGTGGGGTTTGTAGTCAATTAAATAAGTCACGTGTGCGTGCGTATCCCATGATGCTCCACGCTCAGGAAAACTCACTCCATTGTAAACCAATGATACGGGAAAGACTACACAGTGTATTTTCTATATTGACCACTAGAGGCCAGTATAACACAGTTAATATATACTCCATGTGTGAAATTTATAAACGATGATTGTTGTTGAATATTTTGTACAAAATAACACGACACAAGCTAAATTAAAAAAGAAACTTTAATGTGGTTAAAAAGTAGGCTACAACAAGAAAGCTATTATGTATTTTCACGGGACAACACTTAAAGAAATAACATTTTGATGCATGGAAATGTATGTCAGTATAAGTGTTGTATATTCTATATGTAAGAAAACACCACAATGATTCAAAATGTACTTCTTTACGTTTTTATTTGGATGACTGACAGTGATTACAGTCAAGAGGTAAACAAAATGATATTTTCCAATGACCACATCATTACAACAAAACATTATCATTGAGTCATTTTGGGTTTTTTTGTTCCTACTTTGGCCCAAATGTTGGACTTCCTGTCTGATTCAGGTGATAATTAGAGCAGCACAGTTAAACCACAGTGTAGGTTTTATAGTTGATAAATTGGGTTAAATTAAGACTTTTATATTAGTGTTCTGCTGTCATAATTGTGTGTGTTTGCCATGTTTTCTCATTTAAAGAAATTATTAAATCATGCCAATGAATAATATTTGTAATATACAGAACCTCGGTAATAAAATGAAACATGTCCGCCGCCATTAGATTAGAACAGTGCTGCCACTTTTCCACCCCAAACAAAAAAAATATATTTCATATTCTGCTCCACAGGGCAGGTTATACACGCAGTTCCTCTGGTACAGTGTCAGCCGCTTTTCTTACACATAAAAAGATTTGTTTTAAAAAATAGTTTTTACAGACACATATAAATCTACAAAGCTATTATGTCATTTTTTTAATAATATTTTGCATATTTTATGTCAAACAAAAATAATGGTTGTGCTATGTATGATGTATTAAAATGATATTTAACAAAAAAAAAAATAATACATAGTACTAGAGCTGTACAAAATATACCAAACCTCTCCAGCGGAGCCTTTTTTCTTGCACTCACGGGAATCAATCATTTGATTAAGAAGTGTACATAAAGCAGTGATATTTGTGTTATTTTAGACATTAAAATGTAACAACACACGTTGTTACTTTGTCGACAAAATAAAATAAGTTAATACTGTTAATTTTTTTATTTTTTATTTTTAGGAAAAAGTGGCAAGTATTGCACCTTTACATTAAAAAAAAAAAAACATGACATAATCAGATCCTCATATACATCTACAGTCTTTAAAGGTCGCCGCTGAAGCCTTTATTTTGAAAAGTTTGGTTGTATTCATTGTTGTTGTCACAGCTCTTGGTCGGCACATTCAACACATTGCTGTTCTAAGGATTTTAATGCTGAATAAAATTGATTTTGAATGACTTTAGGAAGGGGCAAAAAGGGGTTCGGTGCTGAAAGTGGTGCATTTGAGTGTGGGAATTCCGAGTACTTTTCTGTACTTGTGGCTGTCACATGAAGAAAAATACAGGAAGAAATAGATTTGAAATAAATAACACAAAAAGAAAGAAACTTAAATGGAGAATGATGAAATTACCAAGAGGGTTAGTGATTGGAAAGGTCAACCCGATCTATTGACTCCTCTTACAGGTGTATGATGGGTAATTAGCGTGTTCTGTTCTGGACGTTTCAGGGTTATTGTTGCAGGTTTAGTGCCAGGCCTTTAACCCTTAGATGCATAAGTGGGTCAAAAATGGGTATTCCTCAAAAAACATGTTTTTGATATCATGCCGTTCACATTTTTAACTTATATTTTATACATTTTAAGAAATTTTAGTTTTTGTGTTACTACCCCAACCTTCCATGTTGTTTTCTTGAAATATCTTTGTAATTAATTTTTTTTTATCATTTCTTATTCCAGGTATTCCTCAAAAAACATGTTTTTGCGATCATACCGTTCACATTTTTAACTTACCTTTTTATAAATTTTAAGAAATTTTAGTTTTTGTGTTACTACCCCAACCTTCCATGTTGTTTTCTTGAAATATCTTCATAATTAATTTTTTTTATTATTTCATATTCCAGGTATTCCTCAAAAAACATGTTTTTGATATCATGCCATTCACATTTTTAACTTATCTTTGATATATTTTAAGAAATTTTAGTTTTTGTGTTACTACCCCAACCTTCCATGTTGTTTTCTTGAAATATCTTTGTAATTAAATTTTTTTATCATTTCATATTCCAGGTATTCCTCAAAAACATGTTTTTGATATCATGCCGTTCACATTTTTAATGAATCTTTTATACATTTTAAGAAATTTTAGTTTTTGTGTTACTACCCCAACCTTCCATAAGTGGGTCAAAAATGACCCGGTCAGGTTTTTTTCTTGAAATATCTTCGTAATGAAATTTTTTTTTATCATTTCATATTCCAGGTATTCCTCAAAAAACATGTTTTTGATATCATGCCGTTCACATTTGTAACTTATCTTTTATACATTTTAAGAAATTTTAGTTTTTGTGTTACTACCCCAACCTTCCATGTTGTTTTCTTGAAATATCTTTGTAATTAAATTTTTTTTATAATTTCATATTCCAGGTATTCCTCAAAAAACATGTTTTTGATATCATGCCATTCACATTTTTAACTTACCTTTTATACATTTTAAGAAATTTTAGTTTTTGTGTTACTACCCCAACCTTCCATGTTGTTTTCTTGAAATATCTTCGTAATTAATTTTTGTCATTATTTCATATTCCAGGTATTCCTCAAAAAACATGTTTTTGATATCATGTCGTTCACATTTGTAACTTATCTTTTATACATTTTAAGAAGTTTTAGTTTTTGTGTTACTACCCCAACCTTCCATGTTGTTTTCTTGAAATATCTTTGTAATTAATTTTTTTATTATTTCATATTCCAGGTATTCCTCAAAAAACATGTTTTTGATATCATGCCATTTACATTTTTTAAATTATCTTTTATACATTTTAAGAAATTTTAGTTTTTGTGTTACTACCCCAACCTTCCATGTTGTTTTCTTGAAATATCTTTGTAATTAAATTTTTTTATCATTTCATATTCCAGGTAGTCCTCAAAAAACATGTTTTTGCGATCATACCGTTCACATTTTTAACTTACCTTTTTATAAATTTTAAGAAATTTTAGTTTTTGTGTTACTACCCCAACCTTCCATGTTGTTTTCTTGAAATATCTTCGTAATAATTTTTTTTAATTATTTCATATTCCAGGTATTCCTCAAAAAACATGTTTTTGATATCATGCCATTCACATTTTTAACTTATCTTTTATACATTTTAAGAAATTTTAATTTTTGTGTTACTACCCCAACCTTTCATGTTGTTTTCTTGAAATATCTTGGTATTGAATTTTTTTTTATTATTTCATATTCCAGGTATTCCTCAAAAAACATGTTTTTGATATCATGCCATTTACATTTTTTAAATTATCTTTTATACATTTTAAGAAATTTTAGTTTTTGTGTTACTACCCCAACCTTCCATAAGTGGGTCAAAAATGACCCGGTCAGGTTGTTTTCTTGAAATATCTTCGTAATGAAATTTTTTCATCATTTCATATTCCAGGTATTCCTAAAAAAAACTGTTTTTAATATCATGCCATTCACATTTTTAACTTATGTTTTATACATTTTAAGAAATTTTAGTTTTTGTGTTACTACCCCAACCTTCCATAAGTGGGTCAAAAATGACCCGGTCAGGTTGTTTTCTTGAAATATCTTCGTAATGAAATTTTTTGTTATCATTTCATATTCCAGGTATTCCTCAAAAAACATGTTTTTGATATCATGCCGTTCACATTTTTAATTTACCTTTTATACATTTTAAGAAATTTTGGTTTTTGTGTTACTACCCCAACCTTCCATAAGTGGGTCAAAAATGACCCGGTCAGGTTGTTTTCTTGAAATATCTTCGTTATGAAATTTTTTTATCATTTCATATTGCAGGTATTCCTCAAAAAACATGTTTTTGATATCATGCCATTCACATTTTGAACTTACCTTTATGCAACACACAACGGATCCTCACATCCATCTTTTTCAAAGATGTAAAAAAGTGAAAAATGAAGATGTTTCTAACATGAAATCATTCTTGTGTGGTCCTAAATATAATACTAAATATCAATATAAAGTGATTATTCCTAACCAAAATAGCAAAATTGTCATAAAAATGCATTGATTCTAGTATGGGTGATTTTTGACCCACTTATGGAAGAGTGTAGGGTCCAGTCACTCGTGCATCTAAGGGTTAAAGGGAAGAAGGCCAACTTTGAAGAAACAGGTAAAAAAAAACAACAACAACAAAATAATAAAATCAGCGCTAATGAGTTCTCATCTCAGTTTCCTGGTACTCTAAGCTCCGCCTCCGGAATGGCTGGGATGCATTTGTGGGGCTTGGTGGAGGCCACAAAGCCGGGCAAACAGTTGCACTTGTAGGATCCTTCCGTGTTGGTGCACTGGCCGTTTTGACACAACGGCACCTTGTCACTGATGTCCTCACACTCGTTTATATCTGTGGGGAAAAAGGAACATGAAATGTATTATTATGTGCACGGTGGACGAGTGGTTAGCTAGGTTAGCTAGGTGACCCGAGTTCAATTCCAACCTTGGCCATCTCTGTGTGGAGTTTGCATGTGTGGGTACAAAAAGGAGGAAGTAAAATTGCAGGGATTTGTTATAACAAGGGGCGGCACGGCGGTCTGGTGGTTAGTGCGCAGACCTCACAGCTAGGAGACCAGGGTTCGGTCCCCGCCCTCGGCCATCTCTGTGTGGAGTTTGCATGTTCTCCCCGTGCATGCGTAGGTTTTCTCCGGGTACTCCGGTTTCCTCCCACATTCCAAAAACATGCTAGGTTAATTAGCGACTCCAAATTGTCCATAGGTATGAATGCGAGTGTGAATGGTTGTTTGTCTATATGTGCCCTGGGATTGGCTGGCCACCAGTCCAGGGTGTACCCCGCCTCTCGCCCGAAGACAGCTGGGATAGGCTCCAGCACCCCCCGCGACCCTCGTGAGGAAAAAGCGGTAGAAAATGAATGAATGAATGTTATAACAGGGATACAAAAACGCAAGTGAAATACGAGTCTATCCAGTGTGTGATGGTGGGATAGGGATATCTGAAATTGGCTTTTTTTGCCAAAAACCGATATGCCGATATCGTCCGACTCTCAATTTCTGATACCAATAATATGTCTTATATGTGTACTTCTAGCCTGCACGGCGGACAAGTGGTTAGCGCAGACCTCACAGCTAGGAGACCAGGGTTCAATTGCACCCTCGGCCATCTCTGTGTGGAGTTTGCATGTTCTTTTGTTTGTTTTTGTTTTTGTTTTGCTACTGCAGAAATATATTAGAAAAAATAATATTTAGCGTGCTAATTTCTAGGCTGCACGGTGGTCAAGTGGTTAACTCAACGTCCAGGGTTCAATTGCACCCTCGGCCATCTCTGTGTGGATTTTGCATGTTCTCCGCCGTGCATGCGTGGGTTTTCTCCGGGTACTCCGGTTTCCTCCCACATTCCAAAAACATGCTAGGTTAATTAGCGACTCCAAATTGTCCATAGGTTGTTTTTGTTTTTTTCGTTTTTTTAGAAAAAGTCTGAAAAACACAAGTCGTCTTATATTTGAGGTCTAAAGATTTATACATGCAAACAAATAGGTGCCGCCAAACAGAGTCAGAGCTTTTCTTCCTGTCACTCGCACACACATGCCCGTCTTCAAAAACATGATTTTTTTTTGTCTTATATAATTCCAAAACAGGTCTTGAAAAAGGGCTGCATGGTGATCGAGTGGTTAGCGTGCAGACCTCAACTATTCAACTTCAAACTTGGCCGTCTTCTTCTTGAAGAAGAGGAATTGTGTTGTATTTATTTGCTACTGCAGAAATATATTAGAAAAAATTATATTTAGCATGCTAATTTCTAGGCTGCACGGTGGTGGAGTGGTTAGCTCAACGTCCCCTAGCTGAAATTGTTCTGTAGACCACAAACTAGTTTTTTGGGCAGTTGTTTTTGTTTTTTGTTAGAAAAAGTCTGAAAAACACAAGTCGTCTTATATTTGAGGTCTAAAGATTTATACATGCAAACAAATAGGTGGTGCCAAATGGAGTCAGAGCTTTTCTTCCTGTCACTCACACATGCCAGTCTTTGAAAACATTATTATTTTTTTTGTCTTATATTTTTCCAAAACAGGTCTTGGAAAAAGGGCTGCACGGTGGTTGAGTGGTTAGCTTGCAGACCTCACAGCTAGGAGACCAGAGTTCAATTCCACCCTCAGCAATCTCTGTGTGGAGTCTTGTGTGGGTTTCCTCCCACATTCCAAAAAAACATGCTAGGTTAATTAGCGACTCCAAATTGTCCGTAGGTATGAATGTGAGTGTGAATGGTTGTTTGTCTATATGTGCCCTGTGATTGGCTGGCCACCAGTCCAGGGTGTACCCCGCCTCTCGCATGAAGACAGCTGGGATAGGCTCCAGCACCCCCGCGACCCTCGTGAGGAAAAGCATTAGAAAATGAATGAATGAATGTCTTATTATGTGCACGGTGGAGGAGTGGTTTACGTGCAGGCCTCACAGCTAGGTGACCAGAGTTCAATTCCAATCTCAGGCATCTCTGTGTGGAGTTTGCATGCGTGGGTTTTTTCCAGGTACTCCGGTTTCCTCCCACATTCCAAAAACATGCTAGGTTAATTAGCGACTCCAAATTGTCCATAGGTATGAATGTGAGTGTGAATGGTTGTTTGTCTATATGTGCCCTGTGATTGGCTGGCCACCAGTCCAGGGTGTACCCCGCCTCTCGCATGAAGACAGCTGGGATAGGCTCCAGCACCACATCCGTGACCCTGAATGTAATGAATGATTGTCATTTTATGCTCATTTGTATAGCATTGTGGACTCCTGTAGAGCAGCGACACACAATAACCCGTACAGAAAACCTTCTAGATCTTCCAGATTCTGCAGTCGTCTTTCTGCAGTGTTTCCATGGGTGGCTTTGAGACAAGATGAGAAACACTGTCTATTTATTCTGTCTAGTTTATTCCAAAGACTAAAATTTGCTGCGCAGTCTCACTTTCTCACAATCCAAAACCCGCTTTAAAGATATGAAAATCCCACCTAATAGAGCCAGTGGCGCGGATTCAAGGTCTTACTCTTGGCAGCGAGCGGCTAGCAGACAATGCTTTTTGGGGAGTAAGTCTGTTTTTATTACATGGCCGTAAAACACGAGTTAATGCCAGGTTGTTAAATGCAAAGCTTCTACTTGAGCTCCTTGAAATAAATACCACGTCTGGCTCCAAAAGGTTTAAGGCAGGGGTCTCAAACATGCGGCCCGCGGGCCAAATGTGGCCCGCAGGACACTAGTTTGAGGCCCCCGACTTTGATATGAAAGTTTAATGTTAGTTTGATATGGATGCTGTATGGTATCATGTACCCAGAAAAAATTATTACGTTTGATTAATGTTCATGTTAAAGGTTAAATAACTGTTAATAGTTATCCTCCCTATCCGTGTGGAAGTGGTAAGTTTTTGGCTATTTTACGTTTAAAGGAAATAACTTGATGGCTACCGTTTAGGTCGCTAGCTCTCTAGTTTTTGCGAGTTAGCATGTGTCTCAAGACCCTGCAGTTGCGCAATATGGTATAAATAAAAAAAGTATAAATGTGACTATAGTCGTGTTTTGTCATGTCTACAGGGCTCTAATAATGCTTTGTTCATTTTAATCAGAAAAAAAAATAATTTGTCTACCCACCAACTATAAGTGGTTTCTTAAGTTTTTATTATTTGCCGTTTTATTATTATTATTATTATATTTATTTATTACTGATTGATTGATTTTCTTTATTCTTGATTTGTTTTTTTATTTTTCATCTTATTTTGTGTAGATCAGGGGTCTCAAACACGCGGCCCGCGGGCCAAATGTGGCCCGCAGGACACTAGCTTGCGGCCCCCGCCTTGATATGAAAGTTTAATGTTAGTACGGCCCGCGCAAGTTTGATATGGATGCTGTATGGTATCATGTACCCAGAAAAAAATTATTACGTTTGATTAATGTTCATGTTAAAGGTTAAATAACTGTTAATAGTTATCCTCCCTATCCGTGTGGAAGTGGTACGTTTTTGGCTATTTAAGTTGAAAGGAAATAACTTGAAGGCTACCGTTTAGGTCGCTAGCTAACTCTAGTTTGCGAGTTAGCATGTGTCTCAAGACCCTGCAGTTGCGCAATATGTTGTAAATAAAAAGAGTATAAATGTGACTATAGTCGTGTTTTGTCATGTCTACAGGGCTCTAATAATGCTTTGTTCATTTTAATCTGAAAAAAAAAAATAATTTGTCTACCCACCAACTATAAGTTTTTTTTATTTGCCGTTTTATTATTGTTATTATTATATTTATTTATTATTGATTGATTTTCTTTATTCTTGATTTGTTTATTTATTTTTTATTTTATTTTGTGCAGAAAAATAAAAATTAATATATTTGAGAACAGTGGAATGTTTTATCAGAACTTTTATTGTAGAAAATCGGAACCAAAGCACTGAAAAAGTTTGTATATTTTTCTGTTTTTAATAATAATAATAATATATAATATTTTAATAATAATAATAATAATTGTTTTTTTTTTTTGGAAAACCTGATGCGACCCAGCCTTGCCCAGACCCTAGCTCCAGTGGCCCCCAAATAAATTGACTTTGAGACCCCTGCTTTAAAGAGATCAGCATTCTGAGACAATGAAAAAGACTCATGGACCAGATGGTCCCGGTTTACATGTAACGAACTACGAGATGCCAGAATGGGATCGAACCTATGCAGGCCATCTTGTTGAGATCCAGCTCGTATCCGTCGAAGCAGTCGCAGGTGTAGCCTTCCCTTACACGAACGCAACGTCCGTTCTCGCAGCCGTTCAGGATGCCGCATTCTTCAGCTTGGAGACCCTCAAAGCCCTCATAGCGCTCTGAGAACATAAGGAACCCACGTGTTCATTGGAGTGAGCGTACGTAACGTTGAATACACACCCACCTGAGTGGGGGTCCAGTAGCCGTGGTTGGTGCTCGCGGGGTCGATGTATCGGGACTCGAGCAGGTGCTTCTCGGATACCGTAGTCGTTTTCTGGGATGTCGTACGGTCCAGCGGGTCCGCCGTAGTTGTCCCAGTAAGGAGGAACAAAAGACTCGGCGGCATCCTCAGGAACATCAACGCCGTACTCATAACCCAGCCGTTCCCGTAAACTGTCCGAACTTCCTCTCAGAGGTAGATTGCACATGACCGCATAGTCCTCTGAAAGTCAGAACAGGGGTTAGTCCTGAAGACATAAACCGGAATTGGACCAATGAACAATGAATCACACCTGAATCCCTCCGTGGACAGAAGGCACACTGTCCACTCCAGGCGATTCCATACAGGCAGCAGCATTCGGTGTACGTGGTCCTACGACCCTGAAGGGGTTCTGAACACATGTTGTCCCCCTCCAGACGTTGCCAGCAGATGTCCATGTGCACGTCGGGGTTGGAGTCCAACGTTGCTTTGAAGAAACATCGAAAAAATGAGTACTTTTTTTTGTATTGCTTATGTGCAAACAGTCAAATTAACTTCAAATTTAACTTTATTTGTATTTATTTTCCTGCAAGGACATGCAACACAAAGTGCTTTACAGAATTAAAAACAATTACCACAATTAAAAGAAAAAAAAATTACTAAGCATCAGGTTTTTTTAATTAAAAATATTTTTATAATATTATAATATTAATATATATAATTATAATATATAATAATTATAATAATAATATTAAAAATTATTTTTTTATTATTTATTAAAAACAAAAAAAAAAAAAAAAACTTTGCTTTGGTTCCAATTTTCTACAATAAAAGTTCTGATAAAACATTCCACTGTTCTCAAATATCTTACTTTTTATTTTTCTACACGAAATAAGATGAAAAATAAATAAACAAATCAAGAATAAAGAAAATCAATCAATAATAAATAAATATAATAATAATAATAAAACGGCAAATAAAAAAAACTTATACTTGGTGGGTAGACAAATTATTTTTTTTCACATTAAAATGAACAAAGCATTATTAGAGCCCTGTAGACATGACAAAACACGACTATAGTCACATTTATACTCTTTTTATTTACAACATATTGCGCAACTGCAGGGTCTTGAGACACATGCTAACTCGCAAACTAGAGTTAGCTAGCGACCTAAACGGTAGCCTTCAAGTTATTTCCTTTCAACTTAAATAGCCAAAAACTTACCACTTCCACACGGATAGGGAGGATAACTATTAACAGTTATTTAACCTTTAACATGAACATTAATCAAACGTAATAATTATTTCTGGGTACATGATACCATACAGCATCCATATCAAGAGAACATGCAAACTCCACACAAAGATGGCCGAGGGTGGAATTGAACCCTGGTCTAACATAACATAAAATAGGACTAAAAAGATAAAAACGTAAGAAAAGTTTAAAAATATTAGTTAAAAGCCTGATTAAAAAGGTGTGTCTTTAATCTTTTCAAAAAAATATCAACAGTCTCCGCAGGGCGGCACAGTGGTCTAGTGGTTAGCGTGCAGACCTCACAGCTAGGAGACCAGGGTTCAATTCCACCGTCGGCCATCTCTGTGTGGAGTTTGCACATTTTCCCCGTGCATGGGTAGGTTTTCTCCGGTTTCCTCCCACATTCCAAAAACATGCTAGGTTAATTAGCGACTCCAAATTGTCCATAGGTATGAATGTGAGTGTGAATGGTTGTTTGTCTATATGTGCCCTGTGATTGGCTGGCCACCAGTCCAGGGTGTACCCCGCCTCTCGCCCCAAGAAGACAGCCGGTGACGACCCTCGTGAGGATAAGCGGTAGAAAATGAATGAACATTATTCCAACAGTAAAATATGGTGGTGGTAGTGTGATGGTCTGGGACTGTTTTGCTGCATCAGGACCTGGAAGACTCACTGTGATAAATGGAACCATGAATTATTGTTAATATGCAAATATGGGCTGCACGGTAGAGAGTGGTTAGCACGCAGACCTCACAGCTAGGAGACCAGGGTTCAATTCCACCCTTGACCAAACTCTGTGTGGAGTTTGCATGTTCTCCCCGTGCATGCGTGGGTTTTCTCCGGGTACTCCGGTTTCCTCCCACATTCCAAAAAACATGCTAGGTTAATTAGCGACTCCAAATTGTCCATAGGTATGAATGTGAGTGTGAATGGTTGTTTGTCTATATGTGCCCTGTGATTGGCTGTGTGCTGTGAGCAAGTCGCACCTTCTGTCGTGTTGACGCTGATGCAACGCCGTCGGGAGCTGTCCAGAACTAATGGCGGACTGCAGAAACAGTTGAAAGAACCTGCCGTGTTCACGCACACTCCGTCCATGCAGGAATTGACAAATTCACATTCGTCATAATCTGGAAAAAAAAACACGGGACACACAAATTCATATTGGAAAATGGATGTTTGTGCTGTTGGATCTTAAGGAGGTTCTAAGTGGAGCCTCAAAATGGAAAAAGAAGACAAAAAATACGGGACCATCTTCCATGTTCCCCTGATCTAAACCCAACTGAGAACACTATGAGATGGATGATAAGGGAAGCTTACAAAAATGGTTTATATTTATAATTTTTCATAATATAATTTTTACAATATACTTTTTTTACAAGATAATAATACATTTATAATATAATTTTACAATATAATAATAATATTATAATATAATAATAAAATTTTTATAATATTTTTTTAAATATATATATATATAGGACTGCATCTGTCAACCTTGCATAAATATATATAATAAATAATTATAATAACAATTAGAATAATTTTATATATATTATATTATATATATGTATTATAATATAATATGTCTAAAATATATATTATATATAATAAAATATTATTTATTATATTCTATATATACAATATTATATTACTACATAATATATATTATATACATTATAATATAATAATATTATATATATTATAATATATATATTATTTAAATATATTATTTATTATTTAAAATATATTATTAAAATGTTATTATTATATTATAATATTATATATAATATAATATAATATGTATATATGTATGTATTATTATATATTCTTATATATATATATTAATATTATATATATTAATATTATTAATATTATTATTATTAATTATTACTATATGAATTATATTAATATACAATTAACATTATTATTAATATAATAATAATAAATAATATTATATATTATATATATATTGACAGATGCAGTCATATATATATATATATTATATTAATAATAATAGTATATTAATAATATAATTCCTATAGTAATAATAATATTACTATATATATATATATATATATATATATATATATATATATATGACTGCATCTGTCAATATATAATATAATATATTATTTATTATTATTATATATTAATAATAATAGTACATTAATAATATAATTCCTATAATAATAATATTATTAATATATATATATATATATATATATATATATATATATATATATATATATATATATATATATATATATATATATATATATATATATATATATATATATATATATATATATATATATATATATATATAATATTTCAAAGCAGAGAAGCATCTAGTATACAATAAAAAGTCCAAACATTCACTGTGTGATTGACAGCATTAATCCTAATGGGCCATGTGGGGTCAATAGGAGCAGCCAGAATACTGCCTATAATCATTAATATGGATTATTAATTATTATTAATAATTGATTTTAAACATCAAAGAAGAAAAAATGGACCCTTTTCTTACCAACACACTCCAGCCTGACGTTGTCATAGTAGAATCCGGAGCGACAGTAGCAGGTATAAGTGGAGAAGAGATTGACGCATTGTCCGTTCTTACAAATGTCTGATCCAAACATTTCACACTCATTTGCATCTGAGGAAGAAATAAGAAACATAAGAATCATACCTCCGAGTGACATAAGTGCAAGAAACAAACAAAATATTAACACCGAGTAGGAAAATATTTCTTTTCCAGCTGTCGGGACACAGCACCATTAAAGTAATAATCCAGGTATGCGTCCCGTCGAGCCTTGGCGTGAGGCAGCCTCGTTAAAAGGTGGCGAGGGATCGTGTTTGTTTACCTGGCTTTAAAAATGGCCGAAAGTCAAAATAAAACATTCTAGCGCCAGTAGTGAGGAAGCTATAAAAGCCTAGGCATGTTATTAAAATAAGTACCGATGTAGAGTCGCTGATCGGCCAGACTCTGAGTAGAGGAAGCAGGCAGGGGAATTGAACCGCTGCCATGAGGGCACAACTGCTGATGGTCATCTGGAAACAAACAAGCGGTTATGTGGAAATCGTTGATAAATTCATATTGAGGCACTCTTGGCAGTAGTAGCTAATGATTAAAAGCGGCTGCACGGTGGACGAGTGGTTAGCCACACAGCTAGGAGACCTGAGTTCGATTCCACTGTTAGCCATCTCTGTGTGGAGTTTGCATGTTCTCCCCGTCCGGGTACTCCGGTTTCCTCCCACATTCCAAAAACATGCTAGGTTAATTAGCGACTCCAAATTGTCCATAGGTATGAATGTGAGTGTGAATGGTTGTTTGTCTATATGTGCCCTGTGATTGGCTGGCCACCAGAAGACAGCTGGGATAGGCTTGAAAACAAAAACAAAAACAAAAAAACAGGCCTTTGTAATAAAAAAAATTGATATTTCACGTTTTTCAGACTTTTTCTAAAAACACAAAAACAAAAAACTAGTTTGTGGTCTCCAGAACAATTTCAACAATTTCTTTTTCAAGACCCGTTTTGGAAAAATATAAGACAAAAAAAAAAATCATGTTTTCAAAGACTGGCATGTGTTTGCGAGTGACAGGAAGAAAAGCTCTGACTCCATTTGGTGCCACCTATTTGTTTGCATGTATAAATCTTTAGACCTCAAATATAAGACGACTTGTGTTTTTCAGACTTTTTCTAAAAAAAACAAAAACAACTGCCCAAAAAAAAACTATTTTTTTTAATTTGTTGAGCTACACAAAAAATATATATATAAAAAAAAACACTCGACTGCCGTGCAGCCCTTTTTCAAGACCTGTTTTGGAAAAATATAAGACAAAAAAAAATAATATTTTTTCTAAAAAAAAAACAAAAAAACTAGTTTGTGGTCTACAGAACAATTTCAACAATTTCCTTTTCAAGACCTGTTTTGGAAAAATATAAGACAAAAAAAAATCTTGTTATGTAAGTGCTTGTTATTTGGGATCCAAGTAGATCAGGCATTCATTAATAAATAAGAAAAATATAAGACAAAAAAAATTATATTTTCAAAGACTGGCATGTGTGTGCGAGTGACAGGAAGAAAAGCTCTGACTCCATTTGGCGCCACCTATTTGTTTGCATGTATAAATCTTTAGACCTCAAATATAAGACGACTTGTGTTTTTCAGACTTTTTCTAACAAAAACAAAAACAAAAACAAAAACAAAAACAAAAACAAAAACAAAAACAAAAACAAAAACAAAAACAAAAACAAAAACAAAAACAAAAACAAAAACAAAAACAAAAACAAACAAAAACAAAAACAAAAACATGCAAACTCCACACAGAGATGTGCCGAGGGTGGCATTGAACTTGCGTCTCCTAGCTGTGACGTCTGCACGCTAACCACTCAACCACCGTGCATCCTTAGATCAGGCCTTTGTAATAAAAAAAAAAAGAGTCATATTTCACCTCCTCCTGGAGTGGGACAAGCGTGGATCTCACAGTTGTCGCCCCAGCCGGCCCCCACGGTGCAGCAGCACTCCTGTTTGGTGGCGTTACGAGACAAGACGTTGTCGCAGAAATTTGCATCATTTAAGTTGTAGTAACACTCCTTCCTCTCGGTTGCGGGGACCACAGGAGACGCGGCTTTTGAGTCGGTACCGGCTGAAAAAAAGAAGGGAAAAGTCGGATATTGGAATTCAACCAGGAAAAGCGGAGACGTTGTAACGCAGTCTTAGGAGTCGATATGCTGACACTGGACATCGTTAAACTCTATATTTATAAAGACGCACCTTTTTAATCAGGCTTTTAACTAATATTTTTAAACTTTTCTTATGTTTTTATCTTTTTAGTCTTAGTCTTCAGCTTTTAACTCCAGTGTTTTGTTTTTATCTTTTTAGTCCTATTTTATGCTCTTAGTCTTCAGCTTTTAACTCCAGTGTTATGTTTTTATCTTTTTAGTCATATTTTTTTTTTTGCTCTTGGTTTTCAGCTTTTAACTCCAATGTTCTGTTTTTATCTTTTTAGTCCTATTTTATGCTCTTAGTCTTCAGCTTTTAACTCCAGTGTTTTGTTTTTATCTTTTTAGTCATATTTTTATTTGCTCTTAGTCTTCAGCTTTTAACTCCAGTGTTATGTTTTTATCTTTTTAGTCATTTTTTTTTTGCTCTTGGTTTTCAGCTTTTAACTCCAGTGTTTTGTTTTTATCTTTTTAGTCATATTTTTTGCTCTTGGTCTTCAGCTTTTAACTCCAGTGTTTTGTTTTTATCGTGTTAGTCCTATTTTATGCTCTTAGTCTTCAGCTTTTAACTCCAGTGTTGTGTTTTTATCTTTTTAGTCTTTTTTTTTACTCTTGGTCTTCAGCTTTTAACTCCAGTGTTTTGTTTTTATCTTTTTAGTCATATTTTTATTTGCTCTTAGTCTTCAGCTTTTAACTCCAGTGTTATGTTTTTATCTTTTTAGTCATTTTTTTTTTGCTCTTGGTTTTCAGCTTTTAACTCCAGTGTTTTGTTTTTATCTTTTTAGTCATATTTTTTGCTCTTGGTCTTCAGCTTTTAACTCCAGTGTTTTGTTTTTATCGTGTTAGTCCTATTTTATGCTCTTAGTCTTCAGCTTTTAACTCCAGTGTTGTGTTTTTATCTTTTTAGTCTTTTTTTTTACTCTTGGTCTTCAGCTTTTAACTCCAGGGTCTGCTGAGGGGGTGCCATCCTTGTGTCCCTTCGACACGGCCAGCTGGGGGTTCCTCCCTTTAATGTGGGGGTCCGCCCGTCTATCGGAGTCGGGGGGCCCGGGTGCTGGTC